>NC_133324.1:605421400-605626400 GCF_042186555.1 Aquarana catesbeiana | reverse complement strand
GGAACCGGCTGGCCAGAATTCCAAACGCATTCTCAACCACTCTTCTAGCTCTGGCCAGCCGGTAATTAAAAACCCTCCTCTCCGGGGTGAGTGTTCTTTGGGGGAATGGCCTCATGAGGTGCTTGCTGAGAGCGAAGGCTTCATCGGCAATGAAGACAAAGGGGAGTCCTTCCACGTTATCCTCATCAGGTGGCAATCCCAGGCCACCACTCTGGAGACGCTGGCAGAACTCCGTCTGGGCAAATACTCCTCCATCCGACATCCGGCCATTCTTCCCCACGTCCACATATAAAAAATCATAGTGTGCCGACACCACCGCCATTAAAACAATACTGTGGAACCCCTTATAATTAAAATAATATGACCCCGAATGGGGTGGTGGCACAATGTGGACATGTTTCCCATCTATAGCCCCTCCACAATTGGGAAAGTCCCAACGGCTGGCAAAATGGGATGCCACAGTCTGCCATTCCTGTGGCGTTGAAGGAAACTGGGAAATCAAACAAGAAAACCAAAATCAATTAATTTGGAAGCTAACATTGCAAGAAAATTAGACAATTAAAAACATTATTCCCCAGCATCAGTATAACATTCAATAATTTAATTGTTCTGGAATAACTAATATGGAAAGGCACACTTATCAGATTGCTCACCCCCTCTGATGGAACATTGATTACATTTTAGGGGGTTGTGAAATCCCTAAAAAAAATTACTTTTAGGACACGCAGGAATTTAGGGACTAAAAAGGCTACAAGACTGCAGTTGTCGCACTCTGCAGGTGCAGTTGCTAACCAGCTTACAGTAAATGAGGTAATGTAAAAAGGCATTCATGTTGCAAGGAGTACACAATCACATGCAAGGGCAATTAATGAAAACACTTTGAGGCTTGCATATGATTTGATGATGGAAATCAGCAGAGCTTCTGCTCATTTACTAAAGCACTGGAACAAATGCACTTGTAGAGTGCACATGCATTTTGCAAAGTGCAACATATATTTGCTTTAGACAAATCAACACCACAGAACATTCCAGCAAATTTTAACGAGGGTGGGGGTGGGGGGGTTGTGAAATCTAGATAATTGCTCATTAGCAGCAAACTATTTGGAGTGAGTTTAGGTGGGGGGGGGGGTGGGGTTGTGAAATCTAGATAATTGCTCATTAGCAGCAAACTATTTGGAGTGAGTTTAGGTGGGGGGGGGGGGGGGGGGGTTGTGAAATCTAGATAATTGCTCATTAGCAGCACACTATTTGGAGTGAGTTTAGGTGGGGGGGGGGGGGGGGTTGTGAAATCTAGATAATTGCTCATTAGCAGCACACTATTTGGAGTGAGTTTAGGTGGGGGGGGGGGGGTTGTGAAATCTAGATAATTGCTCATTAGCAGCACACTAAATACACTCAAACAAAATACATTCCAAATGAGTAGACTAGGTGGATATGTTCCCATCACTTCATGCTGGGAAGGTTATTGAAGGAAAATATACATGCATGACAAAAAATAACAGGAAAAAAATCCAGCATGTGTGAGGATAAAAAGGGGACATTCACACTATATTGCAATGATGGTAAGTAGTGTTTGAAGCAAGAAATACATTATATTATCAAAGATTACATAAAAGAACATGTGATGCTAATAAAAGAAAAATATCTTACCTTAATATAGTCCTTCTGCAGGACCTGTATGATGGCAGAACAGGTCTCTGGGATAATGATCCCCAGAGCCTGGGGGGAGATGCCTGTCGAGAACTTAAGGTCCTGCAGGCTTCTCCCTGTGGCCAAATACCGCAAGGTAGCGACCAGCCTCTGCTCCGGAGTGATGGCTTGCCTCATGCAGGTATCCTGCCTGCTGATATAGGGGGTCAGCAAAGCCAACAAACGGTCAAAAACGGGGTCCGTCATCCGGAGAAAGTTCCTGAAATCCTCAGGATTATTCTCACGGATCTCACGGAGCAAAGGCATGTGACAGAACTGGTCACGCTGAAGCAACCAATTCTTGGTCCATGAACTCCTCCTCGCCCTGTTCATGGACTGGTCTTGGGCTGAAGAATAAACTACAGCACCAAGCACATACAATGCACGAGCTCGACGACGAGTACGTACAGGTAACATGGCTTCAAAACGGTCGGCTGGTCAGAACGCACTAAACAGAACGCACTGAAGAACAGCAAGGCCTGTGAAGAACGACCTGAAAATCAGGAACGAGCGGCCAATAAAACAAAGATTTCTCAATGCCAACTGACCAAACGCACTGAAAAGCAGATACAAACCTCACAAGCACAGACTGAACAACAGTTAAAACGAACTGAAAAATACGAGTCTCACAAGCGCGAATCGTCTCTCACCAAACTTCTACTAACACGAGATAAACACGAGATTAGCAGAAGGAGCCCAAAGGGTGTCGTACGGGCTATTGAACTTCCGTTTTATAGTCTCGTCGGACTTGGTGTACGTCACCGCGTACTAGGCTGTCGTACTTTTGTGTGGTCGTGTGTGTGTAAGTCCGTTCGTAAGAAAGTCTGCCGCAAGTCCGCCGAAGGTACGTCGGAAGTCTGTCGGACAGGCTGTCGGACTTTTGTAGACGAAAAGTCCGACCGTGTGTACGCGGCATAAGTGTACAAACAAGAAATAAAATACACATATGTGGTATTGCTGTGATTGTCAGGAGCAGGATAATTTATTTTTGGTTGTTCTTTGGTGGTAGGTTATGGTAATGGCAATAAATATACAGCTACATAAAAAAGAAATCAAGAGATATCCATTACCATCTACCACGAAATGAAAGCCCACCTAAAAAACAAGGTATCATTTATTTGGATACACTAAGTAATTGTGATGATATGTACAGTTTTACTAACATATGCAAAACTGTGTTCAGGCATTAGGATTTGTTTTACCTTTTGTCATGAAGGTGTTAAAGGGCATTTGCCTTTTATAAATGTCCCTCAAACTCCTCAAGGTGTGCGGGTGAGTTTTGGGCCAGTTTGGGTAGGTCATTGTGGGAGATAGAAGGATAGAAGAACGTGATTATCAGCGGCTCCCACCATTTTGTTGGTTGTATACAGATGAGTTATACGTGTTCCTTTTTACACTCAACTCATGTTTATTTTTTACCATTTTCTGATGTTTCCTGGCTTTATGTTATATTAGTAGGACTTTCATTAATATATTAACTGCAAAGCTTGCATTGAAAATGAAGGAATATTATGAAAACTTTGAAAACAGTTTGACTGTTTTTATTGGCCGTGCTGCATCCAGAAGGTTTTATGCATGTATTTTTACTACAGTCAGATGTTCCTCTCGTATTTTCTAAAGCGTGTAGACACAATGACACAGGCTTCTTATGAAAGTGTCTGTTGAATAATCTGTTCTGCATTATTCTTCTAGTGTAGTAGTGGGAGAATGCAGAGGAGATTGTAATTGGCTGACATGCATAGAAAGAATCATTTTTCCTTCCTTTCCTCTGTCAGGAGGTCAAGTTGCATCTTCTTTTACAAACCAAGTTGATGCGTTTACAATGTACCATGCACTAAAAGATTCTAACTTAGTTTACAAAAAAGCAATTGATATAATGCCCAGAAAAACCACTTTCTAGTAAACCTGAGTATAGTGATGCTTTAGAGCGTTATTAAACTAATAGTTTGTTTTACTCTAGGGAGAAGAATAAGCATGAACCTTTTGTTCGGTTTCTCTCAATTTCTCTTTCAGTCTCTCTCTCTTTTTCTCTCTCTCTCACTCTGTCTGTCAGTGCTTGCTTTCCTTTCCATTTCCCCATTTCATTCTTTCCCACGCTCTGCTTTTCCTCACTAGTCCTCACATCTGTTCCTAATCTCTTTTTCAATGTTCTCTTTTCTCTTGTCCTCCTCTCCTCCCTGTGTATTCCTTTCTGCCTGTAACGCCTAGCAAACTTGATTGCGTGTTTGTAGCCAGCTCAGAAAAATGTATGAGGCTCCTCTGCTTTTAACGTTTTCAATGCCAGGCACAAACAGATTTCTATGACTGTGGCATGTTTGCTCTCTTCCTATACTGGTAGCTCCAAAGCTCACAAAACTCTTTTTGTTTGCCACAAACAAAACATTGTGTAAGAAACAACGTCAAAACTTTATCAGAGTACCTATTTATTCACTACGCTCAGATGCCAGCCCAAGTTCCTTACCTCCATTTCCCACAACTTCTTGGGTTTCTGGACATGCCCAGAGAAGATAAGTTCCTCAGCTTCTCTCCCTCAGCAGCTCAAAAAGATCACACCGATAAGGTAGAGGTAGCTAGGTAAATGATTTGCAGCAAGGAGAGCGGCCCTTCACTGTTAAAATCTGTTTTCTGATTGTCTTGGATATAATGGTAGATGAGTAGGAGACAGCCACCACTGAACCTCTGGTGGCAGAAACATGAACTAGGACAAGTTGTTTGAAAACCTCCTTGTAGGCTTCTCTGTGGGTCTCAATGGGTATGAGGAATTTAGAGTAAAAGCATCTTGATTCCTCTTGGGTTCCTTCTCTCTGCATATTGCTTAGAATTTGGCTGTCGTAGGACAACTCCAGGGATCTCTTCCCACAGGGTTTGAAATTTCTTTATTTGCTGGTGCAGACCTGTATGTTAGACTAGCACTATTTCCCCCAGAGGTTCAATGTTGGCTACATCCTGCTCTTCCACTGTTATCTCCAAGACTCCCAGGAGAAGCCCTGGATTCTGACAATATTACACAGCCCAAAGGTTGCCCATCTCAGGTCCATACTCTTGTTGTGGAGCCCTCTGAACCACTAAAAAGCCCAGCCTCTTGTCCTGGGGGATTGAACCAAGACTTAACCCCAGAAATGCTCCTGCAGACTCGGCTTCAGAAGTCCGCTTGTACACTTTGCACAGGATAAATTTGAATGGTCTGCAGACTTGCCAGGGACAGCAAGTTCAAATGTGTTGGAGTGTAGTGGTGTGCCAATTTACTAACCATGCCCAGGTGCAGGCACGGGACCTTTTAACTCTTTCCCAGAACTCCCTGAGTTTCTGTACATGCCCAGGGGAGATATAGTGGGGATGGAAAGTATTCAGACCCCTTAAATTTTTCACTCTTTGTTATATTGCAGCCATTTGCCATAATCATTTAAGTTCATTTTTTTCCTCATTAATGTACACACAGCACCCCATATTGACAGAAAAACACAGAATTGTTGACATTTTTTGCAGATTTATTAAAAAAGAAAAACTGAAATATCACATGGTCCTAAGTATTCAGACCCTTTGCTGTGACACTCATATATTTAACTCAGGTGCTGTCCATTTCTTCTGATCATCCTTGAGATGGTTCTACACCTTCATTTGAGTCCAGCTGTGTTTGATTATACTGATTGGACTTGATTAGGAAAGCCACACACCTGTCTATATAAGACCTTACAGCTACCCCCGGTTCGGTTCACAGCAGAACATGCAAACAGGCAAAAAATTTGTTTAAACATGCAAACATCGTTAAAGTCTATGGGACACAAACGTGAAAAATCAAAAGTGCTAATTTTAAAGGTTTAATATGTAAGTTATTGTCATAATAGTGACAATGTCACATAGTGTTTGGGGACCTGAGTCCTGCCCCAGGGGACATGTATCAATGCAAAAAAAGTTTTAAAAACGGACGTTTTTTCGGGAGCAGTGATTTTAATAATGTTTAAAGTGAAACAATAAAAGTGAAATATTCCTTAAAATTTTGTACCTGGGGGTGTCTATAGTATGCCTGTAAAGTGGCACATTTTTCCCATGTTTAGAACAGTCCCTGCACAAAATGACATTTCTAAAGGAAAAAAAGTAATTTTAAACTACTAGCGGCTATAATGAATTGTCGGGTCCGGCAATACAGATACAAAAAGTCATTGAAACAAACGGCATGGGATCCCCCCATGAATATTAAGGGGAAGCCCATGCCAAAATTTAAAAAAATGGCGTGGGGGTCCCCCCAAAAATCTATACCAGACCCTTATCTGAGCACGCAACCTGGCAGGCAGCAGGAAAAGAGGGGGGACAAAAAAGCGACCCCCCCTCCAGAACCGTACCAGGCCACATGCCCTCAACATGGGGAGGGTGCTTTGGGGTAGCCCCCCAAAGCACCTTGTCCCCATGTTGATGGGGACAAGGGCCTCATCCCCACAACCCTTGCCCGGTGATTGTGGGGGTCTGCGTGTGGGGGGCTTATCGGAATCTGGAAGCCCCCCAGCTGTGTTTGATTATACAGATTGGACTTGATTAGGAAAGCCACACACCTGTCTATATAAGACCTTACAGCTCACAGTGCATGTCAGAGCGAATGAGAATCATGAGGTCAAAGGAACTGCCTGAAGAGCTCAAAGACAGAATTACAAGGTTACAAAAAAATTTCTGCTGCACTTAAGGTTCCTAAGAGCACAGTGACCTCCATAATCCTTAAATGGAAGACGTTTGGGACGACCAGAACCCTTCCTAGAGCTGGCCGTCTGCCCAAACTGAGCTATCGGGGGAGAAGAGTCTTGGTGAGAGAGGTAAAGAAGAACCCAAAGATCACTGTGGCTGAGCTCCAGAGAGATGGGAGAAAGTTGTAGAAAGTCAACCATCACTGCAGCCCTTCACCAGTCGGCGCTTTATTGCAGAGTGGCACAACGGAAGCCTCTCCCCCGTGCAAGACACGTGAAAGCCCGCATGGAGTTTGCTAAAAAAAACACCTGAAGGACTCCAAGATGGTGAGAAATAAGATTCTTTGGTCTGATGAAACCAAGATAAAACTTTTTGGCCTTAATTCTAAACAGTATGTGTGGAGAAATCCAGGCACTGCTTATCACCTGTCCAATACAGTCGCAACAGTGAAGCATGGCGGTGGCAGCATCATGCTGTGGGAGTGTTTTTCAGCTGCAGGGACAGGACAACTGGTTGCAATTGAGGGAAAGATGAATGCGGCCAAGTACAGGGATATCCTGGATGAAAACCTTCTCCAGAGTGCTCAGGACCTCAGACTGGGCCGAAGTTTTACCTTCCAACAAGACAATGACCCTAAGCACACAGCTAAAATATCGAAGGAGTGGCTTCACTACAACTTTGTGCCTGTTCTTGAATGGCCCAGCCAGAGCCCTGACTTAAACCCAACTGAGCATCTCTGGAGAGACCTAAAAGTGGCTGTCCACTAGCGTTTACCATCCAACCTGACAGAACTGGAGAGGATCTGCAAGGAGGAATGGCAGAGCATCCCCAAATCCAGGTGTGAAAAACTTGTTGCATCTTTCCCAAAAAGACTCATGGCTGTATTAGATCAAAAGGGTGCTTCTACTAAATACTGAGCAAAGGGTCTGAATACTTAGGACCATGTGATATTTCAGTTTTTCTTTTTTAATAAATCTGCAAAAATGTCAACAATTCTGTGTTTTTCTGTCAATATAGGGTGCTGTGTGTACATTAATGAGGAAAAAAATGAACTTAAATGATTTTAGCAAATGACTGCAATATAACAAAGAGTGAAAAATTTAAGGGGGTCTGAATACTTTCTTGAATACTTGGAAGTGCAGTCACTATAGATCTGAGGGGAAGATCTGAAATGAGGGGAAGCTCTGCTGATTTTATCATCCAATCATGTACAAGCAAAAATGCAGTTTTTTTATTTTCCTTGCATGCCCCCCTCGGATCTACAGCGACTGCTTTTCCAAGTGCACTTGCAGTGCAAAGTGGATTTGCATTTAGTAAATAAACCCTTTTGTGTCAGTTTGAGTTTCCCTTGTACCCCTTGTAGCTTCCCTGTAGCTGCCTACCCTTTCCTTTTTTGAATATGCACATAAGCTGACACAGAAAATGGGATGCAATAAAATGGTGCTTGGAATAGAGGTTCCAGCGATAAATATCTGTACAAATGCTGCCTCTAAATGCTGCCTCTTTTGCTCAGTAATATGTTGAAACATGCAACTGAACATGAATTCAGCTATCCACGCATACATGCATACAACTTTTACTTGAAGTTTTTCTTGCACCATAGAACTTCAAATTTGAGCATACTACCTTTGAATTTCAAATTTCTCTGAAGACAGAACAGGCACACTTTTGTTAGTATTTTTCTTTTTTTAAAGTAACTTACTGTTGTGCCTTAATACCTATTAACTTTCTGTTTCTAATGGGCTATAGTTGTATGTTTGATATTTTGAATGTTTGTAGTCCACCAATATTTCTTTCTTAAGGGTCACATTCAAATACACTTTTGCAGTAGGTGTGCACATCAGGATTCCTCCCAAATCAGGTTGTTTCAAAGACCATCTGGAGGCACAAATACCAACATTAGGGATGAGCCGAACACCCCCCCCCCCCGGTTCGGTTCGCACCAGAACCTGCGAACGGACCGAGAATTTACACGAACGTTAGAACCCCATTGACGTCTATGGGACTCGATGGGTTCAAAATCAAAAGTGCTCATTTTAAAGGCTAATTTGCATGGTATTGTCCTAAAAAAGGGTTTGGGGACCCGGGTCCTGCCCCAGGGGACATGAATCAATGCAAAAAAAAGTTTTAAAAACGGCCGTTTTTTCAGGAGCAGTGATTTTAATGATGCTTAAAGTAAAAAAAAAAGTGAAATATTCCTTTAAATATCGTACCTGGGGGGTGTCTGCTGTGAAGTATTAGATCAAGAATCCTAATTACATGTCCCTGTTGAACAGGGGCTGAAAAATTGGGCCTTAGGCACTGGTGCTGGTGCCACAACACTGCAACCCCCTCACAGATACTCTAGTTGGAGCGCAGGAACTAGCCCTGCTGCAAAGAATTGCATCAAAAATTGTAATTACATGCCCCTGTTAAACAGGGGCTGAAAAATTGGGCCTTAGGCACTGGTGCTGGTGCCACAACACTGCAACCCCTCACAGATACTCTAGTTGGAGCGCAGGAACTAGCCCTGCTGCAAAGAATTGCATCAAAAATTGTAATTACACGCCCCTGTTAAACAGGGGCTGAAAAATTGGGCCTTAGGCACTGGTGCTGGTGCCACAACACTGCAACCCCTCACAGATACTCTAGTTGGAGCGTAGGAACTAGCCCTGCTGCAAGGAATTGCATCAAAAATTGTAATTACACGCCCCTGTTAAACAGGGGCTGAAAAATTGGGCCTTAGGCACTGGTGGCGGCGCCCAGAACCAAAAATGTTCTTACAAGCTATCAGCATGATCATTGAGGAGGAAGAGGATAATTACTCAGCATAACAGGATAATCATTTAGCATCAGCATAGGCAGTCTTTGAAGGGATCTGACATTTCAAAAAAAATTATTCGGTTACATCAGCACCAGGTGCTTGGTAGCTGGTGGTGATCCAAGACTGATTCATTTTTATGAAGGTCAGTCGATCGACTGAGTCGGTGGACAGACGCACCCTGTGATCGGTTACAAAGCCTCCAGCAGCACTGAATGTGCGTTCTGAAAGAACGCTGGATGCAGGACAGGCCAGTAACTCAATTGCATACTGTGCAAGCTCTGGCCAGTGATCCATCCTCAAGACCCAGTAACCCAGAGGATTTTCGGTGGGAAAGGTGTCCAAGTCAGATCTTGCCCCTAGGTATTCCTGCACCATGTAAAACAGACACTGGCGATGGTTGCTGGAACCGATCATACCTTGGGGCTGCGGACTAAAAAATTGTCTGAACGCATCAGTCAGACGGCCACCTTCTCCACCGCTCCTTCTTTGACTGACCGAAGCCTCAGCAACATGTTGTCCAGAAACAGGAGTTTGTAACCTCCCAGTCTCTGGAAACGCGTTGCACAGACCTTTCTGCAAGGTCTCCCGAAGATGTTTCATCCTTTGCTCCCTCTGCGATGGCAAGATAAGGTCCGCAACCTTACCCTTGTAACGTGGATCAAGGAGGGTTGCCAGCCAGTATTGTTCCTTCTCCTTGATACCACGAATACGAGGATCCTTCCGCAGGCTTTGCAGGATCAGGGAGGACACACAGCGTAGGTTTGCTGAGGCATTCGGTCCGGAATCCTCTGGGTCACTAAGGACGACATGATCCGCAGCCACCTCCTCCCAGCCACGTACAAGTCCATGTGTTTCTTGGGACTGTAAATGGTCCCTTAAAGACTGCTGCTGATGCTGAGTGCCAGGCTCCGCCTTCATACTGACACAATCCTCCTCCTCCTCTTCCTGTGTGATCAGCGGGCACGCAGGAACACTGTCTGGATAAAGGGGGCCTTGAGAGCTAAGGAAGTCCTCCTCTTCCTGCCTCTGTTCTGCCTCAAGTGCCCTGTCCATTATTCCATACAGCGTGTGCTCCAACAGGTGGACAAGGGGAACAGTGTCACTGATGTATGCACTGTCACTGCTCACCATCCTCGTGGCCTCCTCAAATGGTGACAGGACAGTGCATGCATCCCTGATCATGGCCCACTGGCGTGGGGAAAAATAAACAAGCTCCCCTGACCTTGTCCTGGTGCCATAGTCGCACAGGTACTCATTGATGGCCCTCTGCTGCGTGTGCAGCCACTGCAGCATGGCCAACGTTGAGTTCCACCTGGTGGGCATGTCACAGATTAGGCGGTTCTTGGGCAGGTTAAATTCCTTTTGGAGGTCTGCCAGCCGAGCACTGGCATTATATGACCAGCGGAAATGCACACAGACTTTCCTGGCCTGCCTCAGGACATCCTGTAAGCCCTGGTACCTGCCCAAGAACCGCTGCACCACCAAGTTAAGGACGTGAGCCAAACAGGGCACATGGGTCATTTGTCCCTGTTGGAGGGCGGAGAGGAGGTTGGTGCCATTGTCGCAAACCACCATTCCTGCCTTAAGTTGTCATGGCGTCAACCACCTCTGAACCTGCCCCTGCAGAGCTGACAGAACCTCTGCCCCAGTGTGGCTCCTGTCCCTCAAGCACACCAGCTCAAGCACCGCATGGCATCTTTTGGCCTGCGTACTTGCGTAGCCCCTTGAACGCCTACGGAGCACCGCTGGTTCCAAGGACAAAGCACAGGAAGAGGCCATGGAGGAAGAAGAAGAGGAGGGGGTGGAGGAGAGAGGTGTGTCAGAATCACTAGTAGTGGCATTTTGGAGGCGTGGTGGCGGAACAACCTGCAACACTACAGATCCTTGTCCTGCATCCTTCCCAGCTGCCAGAAGTCACCCAATGCGCTGTGAAACTTAGGTAACGTCCCTGTCCATGCCTGCTGGACCATGAGTCAGCGGTAATATGCACCTTACCGCTGACCGCCCTGTCCAGCGAGGCCAAGACATTGCCTTCCACATGCCGGTAGAGAGCCAGAATCGCCTTCCATGAGAAAAAGTGGTGTTTGGGAACCTGCCACTGAGGAACCGCACATTCCACAAACTCACGGAAGGGGGCAGATTCTACCAACTGAAAAGGTAGCAGTTGAAGTGCTAGCAATTTTGCCAAGCTAGCATTCAATCGCTGGGCATGTGGATGGCTGGGAGTGAACTTCTTTTTGAGGTGCAGCAGCTGGGGCAGGGAAATTTGCCTGGTACAAGCTGACATCGGTGTACCGATAGCAGATTGCCCGCAAGTACTTGGCTGTGATACACCTAATTCTACACCTTCATTTCTCTCAGTGCAGGTCTCAGAGAGGACTGAAGGTACAGTGGGGTTTAAGATCCCAGCTGATGAAGAGTAAGGAGAGGTCCTCTTTGTTTTTTGGTGTGGGTCTTTTAGGTACGCTTGCCAACGAACTGCATGGCAGGTCAACATATGTCTGGTCAAGCATGTGGTGCCCAAGCGGGAGATGTTTTGGCCATGCTAGAGACATATGTTGCAAATAGCAGCGGTGCCATCTGATGCACTTGTCTCAAAAAAGGCCCACACCAAAGAACTTTTGGAATAACGCGCAGACAGCAGCGCCCTGCACATGCGGAGCTCTGAGGTGTGATGCAGTCAGTGTGCTGCCCTTAGGCTGGCCCCTGGAGGGCTTCCTGCCTCCTTGGTGATGTGCCTCCTCCTCCTCTCTCCTATCAGGCACCCACGTTGAGTCAGTGACCTCATCATACCCTCCCTCCTCATCACTGGAGCAAACCTGGCAGTATGCTGCAGCAGGGGAACATGACTGCCAGATTGCTGTCCTTCTTGGGCACCCCCTCTGTCCGTGCTCACGTTACTGCCTTCATCTAGCTCAGTATCATCATCAGAGCCTTCTAAACGCTGGGCATCCTCCTGGAGCATGTACCCAACACTGTGGTCAAACAGTTCAAGGGACTCCTCAGGAGGACATGGTGGGGCTAGGGAAGGAGTCACTGATGCCATTGAGCTGAGGGAAGAGGCCGCGTTGGCAGCTGCTTTGCCAGACAAAGTACCCTGAGCATGGGTGAGAGAGGATGAGGAGGATGATGACAGCTTGGTCATCCACTCGACCAAGTCTTCCGCATGTTGCGGCTCAACACGGCCAGCTGCCGAAAAAAAGTCCAGGCGTATCCCACGGCCATGTGCTGATGAGGATGCACCGTGTCCACGACCAGCACTGTTGCCTCTAGACACAGAGCCTGCTTGCCCTCTTTTATTGGCTTGTGACTGTCTGCATCTCCTTGTTGGCCTTCCAGACATACTAATGGCCTGCAGTGAGATGTAGCTGCACTAAGCTGGGATATATATATATATATATATATATATATTGATACTGCAGCTAGCAAAATCAACTGCCTGCCTGTAGTATTATTAGTATGAGAACACCACCAATCTTCTACAGGTAGCTTTAGCTGAACACTGTGCAGAGGTCACACTACACTAACTTGTAGCTTTAGCTGAACACTGTGCAGAGGTCGCACTACACTAACTTGTAGATTTAGCTGAACACTGTGCAGAGGACGCACTACACTAACGTTTAAATAATGTAGCTGCCTGCGGTAGTTATAGAATCAGGAAAACACCACCAACCTTCTACAGGTAGCTTTAGCTGAACACTGTGCAGAGGTCGCACCACACTAACTTGTAGTTTTAGCTGAACACTATCCAGAGGTCACACTACACTAACTTGTAGCTTTAGCTGAACACTGTGCAGAGGACGCACTACACTAATGTTTAAATAATGTAGCTACCTGTGGTAGTGATAGGATCATGAAAACACCACCAACCTTCTACAGGTAGCTTTAGCTGAACACTGTGCAGAGGTCACACTACACTAACGTGGAAATAATGTAGCTGCCTGCGGTAGTGATAGGATCAGGAAAACACCACCAACCTTCTACAGGTAGCTTTAGCTGAACGCTGTGCAGAGGTCGCACTATACTAATGTGTAAATAATGTAGCTGCCTGCGGTAGTGATAGGATCAAGAAAACACCACCAACCTTTTACAGGTAGCTTTAGCTGAACACTGTGCAGAGGTCGCACTACACTAATGTGTAAATAATGTAGCTGCCTGCGGTAGTGATAGGATCAGGAAAACAACACCAACCTTCTACAGGGAGCTTTAGCTGAACACTGTGCAGAGGTCGCACTACACTAACTTGTAGCTTTAGCTGAACACTGTGCAGAGGTCGCACTACACTAACTTGTAGCTTTAGCTGAACACTGTGCAGAGGTCGCACTACACTAACTTGTAAATAATGTAGCTGCCTGCGGTAGTGATAGGATCAGGAAAACAACACCAACCTTCTACAGGTAGCTTTAGCTGAACACTGTGCAGAGGTCGCACTACACTAACTTGTAGCTTTAGCTGAACACTGTGCAGAGGTCGCACTACACTAACTTGGAGCTTTAGCTGAACACTGTGCAGAGGTTGCACTACACTAACGTGTAAATAATGTAGCTGCCTGCGGTAGTGATAGGATCAGGAAAACACCACCAACCTTCTACAGGTAGCTTTAGCTGAACACTGTGCAGAGGTCGCACTACACTAACGTGTAAATAATGTAGCTGCCTGCGGTAGTGATAGGATCAGGAAAACACCACCAACCTTCTACAGGTAGCTTTAGTTGAACACTGTACAGAGGTCGCAATACACTAACGTGTAAATAATGTAGCTGCCTGCAGTAGTGATAGGATCAGGAAAACACCACCAACCTTCTACAGGTAGCTTTAGCTAAACACTGTGCAGAGGTCACACTACACTAACGTGTAAATAATGTAGCTGCCTGCGGTAGTGATAGGATCAGGAAAACACCACCAACCTTCTACAGGTAGCTTTAGTTGAACACTGTACAGAGGTCGCAATACACTAACGTGTAAATAATGTAGCTGCCTACGGTAGTGATAGGATCAGGAAAACACCACCAACCTTCTACAGGTAGCTTTAGCTGAACACTGTGCAGAGGTCGCACTACACTAACGTGTAAATAATGTAGCTGCCTGCGGTAGTGATAGGATCAGGAAAACAACACCAACCTTCTACAGGGAGCTTTAGCTGAACACTGTGCAGAGGTCGCACTACACTAACTTGTAGCTTTAGCTGAACACTGTGCAGAGGTCGCACTACACTAACTTGTAGCTTTAGCTGAACACTGTGCAGAGGTCGCACTACACTAACTTGTAAATAATGTAGCTGCCTGCGGTAGTGATAGGATCAGGAAAACAACACCAACCTTCTACAGGTAGCTTTAGCTGAACACTGTGCAGAGGTCGCACTACACTAACTTGTAGCTTTAGCTGAACACTGTGCAGAGGTCGCACTACACTAACTTGGAGCTTTAGCTGAACACTGTGCAGAGGTCGCACTACACTAACGTGTAAATAATGTAGCTGCCTGCGGTAGTGATAGGATCAGGAAAACACCACCAACCTTCTACAGGTAGCTTTAGCTGAACACTGTGCAGAGGTCGCACTACACTAACGTGTAAATAATGTAGATGCCTGCGGTAGTGATAGGATCAGGAAAACACCACCAACCTTCTACAGGTAGCTTTAGCTGAACACTGTGCAGAGGTCACACTACACTAACGTGGAAATAATGTAGCTGCCTGCGGTAGTGATAGGATCAGGAAAACAACACCAACCTTCTACAGGGAGCTTTAGCTGAACACTGTGCAGAGGTCGCACTACACTAACTTGTAGCTTTAGCTGAACACTGTGCAGAGGTCGCACTACACTAACTTGGAGCTTTAGCTGAACACTGTGCAGAGGTCGCACTACACTAACGTGTAAATAATGTAGCTGCCTGCGGTAGTGATAGGATCAGGAAAACACCACCAACCTTCTACAGGTAGCTTTAGCTGAACACTGTGCAGAGGTCGCACTACACTAATGTGTAAATAATGTAGCTGCCTGCGGTAGTGATAGGATCAGGAAAACACCACCAACCTTCTACAGGTAGCTTTAGTTGAACACTGTACTGAGGTCGCAATACACTAACGTGTAAATAATGTAGCTGCCTGCGGTAGTGATAGGATCAGGAAAACAACACCAACCTTCTACGGGTAGCTTTAGCTGAACACTGTGCAGAGGTCGCACTATACTAACTTGTAGCTTTAGCTGAACACTGTGCAAAGGTCGCACTACACTAACTTGTAGCTTTAGCTGAACACTGTGCAGAGGTCGCACTACACTAACTTGTAGCTTTAGCTGAACACTGTGCAGAGGTCGCACTACACTAACTTGTAAATAATGTAGCTGCCTGCGGTAGTGATAGGATCAGGAAAACAACACCAACCTTCTACAGGTAGCTTTAGCTGAACACTGTGCAGAGGTCGCACTACACTAACTTGTAGCTTTAGCTGAACACTGTGCAGAGGTCGCACTACACTAACTTGGAGCTTTAGCTGAACACTGTGCAGAGGTCGCACTACACTAACGTGTAAATAATGTAGCTGCCTGCGGTAGTGATAGGATCAGGAAAACACCACCAACCTTCTACAGGTAGCGTTAGCTGAACACTGTGCAGAGGTCGCACTACACTAACGTGTAAATAATGTAGATGCCTGCGGTAGTGATAGGATCAGGAAAACACCACCAACCTTCTACAGGTAGCTTTAGTTGAACACTGTACAGAGGTCGCAATACACTAACGTGTAAATAATGTAGCTGCCTACGGTAGTGATAGGATCAGGAAAACACCACCAACCTTCTACAGGTAGCTTTAGCTGAACACTGTGCAGAGGTCGCACTACACTAACGTGTAAATAATGTAGCTGCCTGCGGTAGTGATAGGATCAGGAAAACAACACCAACCTTCTACAGGGAGCTTTAGCTGAACACTGTGCAGAGGTCGCACTACACTAACTTGTAGCTTTAGCTGAACACTGTGCAGAGGTCGCACTACACTAACTTGGAGCTTTAGCTGAACACTGTGCAGAGGTCGCACTACACTAACGTGTAAATAATGTAGCTGCCTGCGGTAGTGATAGGATCAGGAAAACACCACCAACCTTCTACAGGTAGCTTTAGCTGAACACTGTGCAGAGGTCGCACTACACTAATGTGTAAATAATGTAGCTGCCTGCGGTAGTGATAGGATCAGGAAAACACCACCAACCTTCTACAGGTAGCTTTAGTTGAACACTGTACTGAGGTCGCAATACACTAATGTGTAAATAATGTAGCTGCCTGCGGTAGTGATAGGATCAGGAAAACAACACCAACCTTCTACGGGTAGCTTTAGCTGAACACCGTGCAGAAGTCGCACTATACTAACTTGTAGCTTTAGCTGAACACTGTGCAAAGGTCGCACTACACTAACTTGTAGCTTTAGCTGAACACTGTGCAGAGATCGCACTACACTAACTTGGAGCTTTAGCTGAACACTGTGCAGAGGTCGCACTACACTAAAAAATAATGTAGCTGCCTGCGGTAGTGATAGGATCAGAAAAACACCACCAATCTTCTACAGGTAGCTTTACACTAACTGTAAATACTGTAGCTAATAGGACTAATAGGATCAGAAAAACACCAGCAATTTTCTTCAAATACTGTAACACCTGCCTGCCTGTCAGTAGGTGGATAATAACAGGAACGGATCTAGCGAAACTGAATGCAGTGTGTGTATATATATATATATATATATATATATATATATACACAACACCTGGGATGCATATATATACACAATACACTGTAAGTGCAGCTAACTGACTGACTGTCCTGCCTAATCTATCTAACTTAAATCAAATGACACTGTCTCTCTGTCTCTGTCTCTCAACGCCGGAACACACTACACAGGGCCGACGTGCAGGCGGCCTTATATAGTGTGGGGCGTGTACTAAACCCCCTGAGCCATAATTGGCCAAAGCCACCCTGGCTTTGGCCAATTACAGCTCTCTGTACAGACAGCGCTGTGATTGGCCAAGCATGCGGGTCATAGTGCATGCTTGGCCAATCATCAGCCAGCAGTGCACTGCAATGCCGCAGTGAATTATGGGCCGTGACGGGCCACTTGAATTTGGCGCAAACGGCCCATATCGTTCGCAATTCGGCGAACGATCGAACAGACGATGTTCGAGTCGAACATGGGTTCGACTCGAACACGAAGCTCATCCCTAACCAACATATACACCAGCAAATATTTCTAATGGATCTGTTTTTTTTTTTTTTTGGTTTTTTGTTTTTACATTTTTCCAAAGTTTTTAATTACAGAAATGTATATTCTTCTCTTCCCTCCCCTGAAAAATGGCAGACGGACACACCTCATGTGTGGGCTGATATACAGTGCTTTGAAAAAGTATTCATACCCCTAAATAAATGGTTTTCAAAATGTTTTACAAATAAATATCTGAAAAGCGTGGCATGTATTTGTATTCAGCCCCCTTTACTCTGATACCCCTAACTAAAATCTAGTGGAACCAATCGCCTTCAGAAGTCACCTAATTAGTAAATAGAGTCCACCTGTGTGTAATTTAATCTCGGTATAAATACAGATGTTCTGTGAAGCCTTCAGAGGTTTGTTAGAGAACCTTAGTGAACAAACAGCATCACGAAGACCAAGGAACACACCAGACAGGTCAGGGATAAAGTTGTGGAGAAGTTTAAAGCAGGGTAAAGTTATAAAACAATATACCAAGCTTTGAACATCTCACAGAACACTGTTCAATCCATCATCTGAAAATGGAAAGAGTATGGCACAACTGCAAATCTACCAAGACATAGCCGTCCACCTAAACTGACACGTCGGGCCAGGAGAGCATAATCAGAGAAGCAGCCAAGAGGCCCATGGTAACTCTGGAGGAGCTGCAGAGATCCACAGCTCAGGTGGGAGAATCTGTCCACAGGACAACTATTGGTTGTGCACTCCACAAATCTGGCCTTTATGGAAGAGTGGCAAGAAGAAAGCCATTGTTGAAAGAAAGCAATAATAAGTCCTGTTTGCAGTTTGGGAGAAGCCATTTGGGGGACACAGCAAACATGTGGAAGAAGGTGCTCTGGTCAGATGAGACCAAAATTGAACTTTTTGGCCTAAAAGCAAAATGCTATGTGTGGCAGAAAACTACCACTGCACATCACCCTGAACACACCATCCCCATGTGAAACATGGCAGTGGCAGCATCATGTTGTGGGGATGGTTTTCTTCAGCAGGGACAGGGAAGCTGGTCAGAGTTGATGGATTGATGGATGGAGCCAAATACAGGGCAATCTTAGAAGTAAACCTGTTAGAGTCTGTAAAAGACTTATGACTGGGCCTGAGGTTCGCCTTCCAGCAGGACAACGACTCTAAACATACAGCCAGAGCTACAATGAAATGGTTTAGATCAAAGTATATTCATGTGTTATGCCCCGTACACACGGTCGGATTTTCCAACGGAAAATGTGTGATAGGACCTTGTTGTCGGAAATTCCGACCATGTGTAGGCTCCATCACACATTTTCCATCGGATTTTCCGACACACAAAGTTTGAGAGCAGGATATAAAATTTTCCGACAACAAAATCCTTTGTCAGAAATTCCGATCGTATGTACACAAATCCGACGGACAAAGTGCCACACATGCTCAGAATAAATAAAGAGATGAAAGCTATTGGCCACTGCCTTGTTTATAGTCCCGACGTACGTGTTTTACGTCACCGCGTTTAGAACGATCGGATTTTCCGACAACTTTGTGTGACCGTGTGTATGCAAGACAAGTTTGAGCCAACATCCGTGGGAAAAAATCCTAGGATTTTGTTGTCGGAATGTCCAAACAAAGTCCGACCGTGTGTATGGGGCATTAGAGTGGCCCAGTCAAAGTCCAGACCTAAATCCAATTAAGGATCTGTGGCAAGACTTGAAAATAGCTGTTTACAGATGCTCTCCATCCAGTCTGACAGAGCTTGAGCTATTTTGCAAAGAAGAATGAGCAAAAATGTCACTCTCTAGATGTGCAAAGCTGGTAGAGACATCCCCAGAAAGACTTGCAGCTGTAATTGCAGCAAAAGGTGGATCTACAAAGTATTGACTGAATACAAATACAACCCACACTTTTCACATATTTATTTGTAAAATATTTTGAAAACCATTTATCGTTTTCCTTCCACTTCACAATTATGTGCCACTTTGTGTTGGTCTATCACATAAAATCCCACTAAAATACATTTGCGTTTTTGGTTGTAACATGACAAAATGTGGAAAATTGAAAGGGGTATGAATAATTTTACCATTACATGTGTGTGCAGCCCCTTCTATGCTAATACCAGCCTATTCTGTTCCCCAGTACAAAGTAAGCATGTTAATAGGAAAGGAACTCCCCAAAAAAGTGGCCTCTCTCTAAATAACCTTTAGTAGCAAGGATTTTTGGTCCACCAAGAGGAGCTTTACTGGGGGTTTACATGCACCTTACTGACCCTGGTGATAACTGTTGAAAGTCTATTTTTAAGACACAGGTGATGAGAGCTTTTTCCTCTTTCTGCCTTTGTGGAAATGCTGTTTCCATGTTGCTTTGTGATGTGCACATTCTGTGAGCAAATGATAACCCATGGCAGAGCATTATCATTGCCATATCATAAGTTTAGTCCCCATTTCCATGTATTTCATCCCTTGTTTGCACTTCCCTTGACTCTCTTGGTTTCTAATGTTTCTTGCCTAACTGCTATTTAGGTCAATTTCACAACATGTTTTTTAAGCCTGTAGAAGTCTGCTATTCTTTTTGGAGATCACTCATACTTACCCTCTTATAGGCTGCAATGGGTAAACAAAATAATTAGGGAACAAATACAATACATAAAATGCTATTTTATTTTTTAACACTGAATACAATAAAAACTGTAAATAATTAAATGATAACATAGAAAATCTATTTAACAGCAGGACACGTTATTTTGTGTATGTAAACCATTGTCCAAATGTGTTACAGCTATCTCTGGCAGGCTAAGGTCTATAACTAGAACTGTGCAGTCTCGAGATCCAGATATAATAATTATTTTGACATCTGGAGCAAGTCATATCTGCCAATATTCCCAACTGTATGCATCAAGACAGATAAGCCATGGAGAGCAGGAGATGCTGGAAGAGGTCAAATAGAGTAATTGGGGGAGGTGCAGGGTAAGAACATTTGGAAATTTTAGAGGCTGTTAAAGGGAAAACAGTATAACAAATATTGTATAGTATGCAGAGTGGGTTTACAGTTATGTGTTTCTTAAAGAGCAAAGCTGAATTGAAAGGTACATACATGTATAAAACAGATTTTAGTTTACTGAAGTAAGATTGTAGAATTATTAATTTGTCTTGTTAGTACGAGTCATTGAATTTTCCTCTTCACATTGTTTTCATTCTTTATCTAAGAAAAAACATATTGAAAATACAAAGCCAAAATATTATGGTAACAGATGGGTACACGGTTATATAAGGCAGGTAGAACATTAATGGATCTCATCTGTCTTTCGTGACCATCATCATAAGGTGTCTTGGTTAGACTGTGGAAAGTTACCAAGTGAGGTACAGTGGGGACGGAAAGTATTCAGACCCCCTTAAATTTTTCACTCTTTGTTATATTGCAGCCATTTGCCATAATCATTTAAGTTCATTTTTTTCCTCATTAATGTACACACAGCACCCCATATTGACAGAAAAACACAGAATTGTTGACATTTTTGCAGATTTAGTAAAAAAGAAAAACTGAAATATTACATGGTCCTAAGTATTCAGACCCTTTGCTGTGACACTCATATATTTAACTCAGGTGCTGTCCATTTCTTCTGATCATCCTTGAGATGGTTCTACACCTTCATTTGAGTCCAGCTGTGTTTGATTATACTGATTGGACTTGATTAGGAAAGCCACACACCTGTCTATATAAGACCTTACAGCTACCCCCGGTTCGGTTCGCAGCAGAACATGCAAACAAGCAAAAAATTTGTTTGAACACGCGAACATCGTTAAAGTCTATGGGACACGAACGTGAAAAATCAAAAGTGCTATTTTTAAAGGTTTAATATGTAAGTTATTGTCATAATAGTGACAATGTCACATAGTGTTTGCGGACCTGGGTCCTGCCCCAGGGGACATGCATCAATGCAAAAAAAGTTTTAAAAACTGACGTTTTTTCGGGAGCAGTGATTTTAGTAATGCTTAAAGTGAAACAATAAAAGTGAAATATTCCTTTAAATTTCGTACCTGGGGGGTGTCTATAGTATGCCTGTAAAGTGGCACATTTTCCCCGTGTTTAGAACAGTCCCTGCACAAAATGACATTTCTAAAGGAAAAAAAGTCATTTAAAACTATTAGCGGCTATAATGAATTGTCGGGTCCGGCAATACAGATAAAAAAAGTCATTGAAAAAAACGGCATGGGATCCCCCCAGTCCATTACCAGGCCCTTGGGGTCTGGTATGAATATTAAGGGGAACCCCGTGCCAAAATTAAAAAAAAAATGGCGTGGGGTCCCCCCAAAAATCTATACCAGACCCTTATCCGAGCACGCAACCTGGCAGGCAGCAGGAAAAGAGGGGGGACAAAAAAGCACCCCCCCTCCCGAACCGTACCAGGCCACATGCCCTCAACATGGGGAGGGTGCTTTGGGGTAGCCCCCCAAAGCACCTTGTCCCCATATTGATGGGGACAAGGGCCTCATCCCTACAACCCTTGCCCGGTGATTGTGGGGGTCTGCGGGTGGGGGGCTTATCGGAATCTGGAAGCCCCCTTTAACAAAGGGACCCTTCCCTGTGGTGTCAGAGGGGACGGGGCCACCCGTTTACATAACTTGGTGGCCCCGCCCCCTCTGATGCCCTGGGAAAGCCATGGGAAGTCCCCGTGCGTCAGAGGGGGGCGGGGTCACCTGGGTACATCACAGTGTGGCCCCACCCTCAGTTATATAAGAACTGTCACCTGTGAGGACGCGTCAGTTGGCGGGAGCCTCCCATGGAGGCAGATCAGTGGCGGGTTTTTTTTTTCAGTCTGTCGACGGAGCCATAGAAGAAGATGAATGGACTTCGTGGGACATTTTTTTTTTTTTTTTTTTTAATAAAGGACTTGTCCCAAGGTGTGTCTTGTGTTTTTTTTTTTAACATTTTGACAATTTTTTTGTGAAATGGTACAGGTACAATGTACCTGTTACCATTTCAAACAGGGGGAGGGCCGGGATCTGGGAGTCCCCTTGTTAAAGGGGGCTTCCAGATTCCGATAAGCCCCCCGCCCGCAGACCGGGCAAGGGTTGTGGGGATGAGGCCCTTTTGCTCATCAACATTGGGACAAGGTGCTTTGGGTGGCTACCCCTAAGCACCCTCCCCATGTTGAGGGCATGCGGTCTGGTATGGTTCAGGGGGGGTGCTCTCTCGTCCCCCCTCTTTTCCTGCAGCCTGGCAGGTTGCGTGCTCGGATAAGGGTCTGGTATGGATTTTTGGGGGGGACCCCCACGCAATTTTTTTAATAAATTTTGGCGCGGGGTTCTCCTTAAAATCCATACCAGATCTGAAGGGTCTGGTATGGATTTTGAGGGGGACCCCTACGCCATTTAAAAAAAAAATTGGCGCAGGGTTCCCCTTAATATCCATACCAGACCCGAAGGGCCTGGTATGGAATTTGGGGGTGCCCCCACGCAATTTTTTATTTAAATTTTGGTTCCGGGGTTCTCCTTAATATTCATACCAGACCCAAAGGGCCTGGTACTGGACTGGGGGGATCCCATGCCATTTTTTCAATGACTTTTATCTGTATTGCCGGGACCCGACAATTCATTATAGCCGCTAGTAGTTTTAAATTACTTTTTTTCCTTTAGAAATGTCATTTTGTGCAGGCACTGTGCTAAACACGGGAAAAATGCGCCACTTTACAAGCATACTATAAACACCCCCCAGGTACAAAATTTAAAGGAATATTTCACTTTTATTGTTTCACTTTAAGCATTATTAAAATCACTGCTCCCGGCAAAAACGTCCGTTTTTAAAACTTTTTTTGGCATTGATACATGTCCCCTGGGGCATGACCCAGGTCCCCAAAAACTTTTTATGACAATATCATGCATATAAGCCTTTAAAATTAGCACTTGTGATTTCTCCCATAGACAATTCATTATAGCGGCGAGTAGTTTGAACTTGACTTTTTTGCCTTTAGAAATGTCATTTTGTCCAGGGACTGTTCTAAACACAGGGAAAATGTGCCACTTTACAGGCATACTATAGACACCCCCCAGGTATGAAATTTAAAGGAATATTTCACTTTTATTGTTTCACTTTAAGCATTATTAAAATCACTGCTCCCGAAAAAACGGCCATTTTTAAAACTTTTTTTTTGCATTGATACATGTCTCCTGGGGCAGGACCCAGGTCCCCAAACACTTTTTATGGCAATACCAAGCATATAAGCCTTTATAATTAGAACTTTTGATTTCTCCCATAGACTTTTAAATGGTGTTCCGCGGCTTTTGAATTTGCTGCGAACATCCCAAATTGTTCGCTATTTGGCGAACAGACGAACACCCGATGTTAGAGTCGAACTTACGTTCGACTTGAACATCGGGCTCATTCCTATTTAGCAGCACAGCTGGTTACGACAGGTGAATGGTTAAACCCAGATAAATATAACCCATGACAATGTTAGAGGCTTTAGTGGTACATTCTACTAAATCACTTCAGGCATTGCTGTTTCGAGTTTTAAAATCTATATACGATCTGACCCCCTTGATGGTAACTACTATAAAGGTATGGAGAGCCGGTTTAATGGGGGAAAAACATGTTAAGGATATTTGGTCTCCAAATACTCCGCTGTGGATGAATCCCCAGTTGCTCCATTCAAATTCTATCCAGGAGCTTGGACCAAATTTAAGGTTAAAAAGTTATCTCAGGTGGTACAGGGAGAAACAATGTTATCCTTTGCAGGAATGATAGAACTATGGAATATTCCAGGAAGCTATATATTTAGATATATGCAGCTTGCCCATACTCTTTCTGCCCAATTTCCTCAATGTTTTCCGCAATTGACAGAATCAGGATTAGAACAAATAACTATAATGCCCCGTACACACGGTCAGATTTTCCAATGGAAAATGTCCGATCGGAGCGTGTTGTCGGAAATTCCGACCGTGTGTGGGCTCCATCGGACATTTTCCATCGGATTTTCCGACACACAAAGTTTGAGAGCAGACTATAAAATTTTCCGACAACAAAATCCGATCGCGTCAATTCTGACCATGTGTGGCCTGTTCCGACGCACAAAGTGCCACGAATGCTCAGAAGAAATTCCGACACGGAACAGCTCGGTCTGGTAAACTTAGCGTTCGCAATGTATACAGCACTTTCGTCACGGTGCAATGTAAAAAATGGTTTAATATAGCGCACTCTCTTCTTCTTTATAATGTGAGAAGAATTAAGTAGTTTTGCTGCTCATATTCACACAGACTTCTCACAAACTTCTTTCTTTATTATTTATCGGGATTCCCTCAATATATTTTGATTTGTCACATCTGACAACATTATTTTGGTGGGTTTTTTTGTTTTGTTTTTTGGTTTTAAGGCAGATTAGTTATTTTTGGTTTGTATTTTTTCAAGGCTGATTTTTGTTTTATTGTATTTTTATTTTTACTCCAGAATATTTTTGTGTGTGTTTTTTGTGTCAAGTTACCACAACACCATTGATATGTTGTTATATTTAATCTGTAGGAGATTGTTTGGTGTTGGTGTCCCTTGTTAATTTCACATTGTATTTTAGAAATGTACCTGAATCGTCACCAACAAACTCTCCTTTTTGAATGAAAACACACATAGGAGAGTATATTTTGCAAAAAAATCATTTATTAAAGGCTCACAACTAAACAAAGAGGGAGGCAACACTGGAGAAACAGCAGAAGTGGGTGAAGCCTTGGACCCCCAGGGCAGACATCAACTATTTTCAAGCAAATTTTGGTGGCCTGAGGAGTCCATATCTAAGAGAATGCAGTCTGGTCCAGAAGTCCCAGAGATCCGGAAAGCAGCACATGACATC
Organism: Aquarana catesbeiana; assembly: GCF_042186555.1. Classification (NCBI taxonomy): domain Eukaryota; kingdom Metazoa; phylum Chordata; class Amphibia; order Anura; family Ranidae; genus Aquarana; species Aquarana catesbeiana. The sequence continues at coordinate 605,601,189 of NC_133324.1, read as the reverse complement.
TGTGTCCCCAGGCTGTGGTCATACAAGAGACTGCATCTTTTGTCAAACCAGACTGAACCCAGGGCCATCACTCTCTGGTCTTCTTTCCACGCCTCCTTCCACACTGTGGCTCTGGTGATGGAGTTGTGGCAGCAGGAGGAGGATGGTCCAATTCAATCACGTTGGTCTTGAGTGTTAGTTCCCCATTCACCCCCTTACTTAGGACTTTATAAAGCAGGTCCTCACATAGCTTGCGGTGACCCTCCTGCATGCCCTGCAGTTTTGTGGCAGCCATGCAGGCAAAGGCCTCTTCAGGAGTGGGTAAGGCTCGGAGGGACGCAGAAGCCTCCTGAATTAGCCTGAGCACTGAATCCTGCATGTGAGTCGCCTTCCTCGCCCTTTTGTATGGAAGGCGGAGGGGAGGAACCTGCGATTCAGTCAGGCTGCGACTGGTCCCAGGCTTCTCCTGGCTGACACTTAGCCCCGCCTCCTCCTGGCTGCCACTAATCCCCGCCCCCTCCTGGCTGCCACATTCCACAACCTCCTCCTGGCCGAGGTCTTCCTGTGTATGAAAAAGGGACATTGTTTTATTTTTTAATTCATCAATCACACACAATTTTCACCTTCTGACTGTTGCAAATTGAATGTTAACAAATATAACAGACTATCCTTCTGAGCCCAGCATTTTTCATTCTGGTCCCAATTTTGGGTGCCCACTACTGTCTATTGATATGTAAAACACTTTTTTCAATCAGCAATTAGTAAACAATAATGACATCTAGTAAAGATCATTTATTTATTGACCAGAAATCTGTAGAAGAATGCTATACCTGACTCCAGCTGGGCTCCTCCACTTCTTCCTGGCTGAAAGGCCCAGGTTGTACATCGGTAGCCTCAGCTGGGGTGGAAGGAAGAGTGGAAGGAAGGGTTGAGAGGGATTCCCTGACTTCAGTCTGGTCTGACAGAAATCGCAGTCTCTCATAGTACCACAGCCTGGGGACATAAACGTCATCTGCTGCAGCTCCGGATCTCTGGGAATCTGTGACCTTCTTGCGCTCCCTAAGATAAGTGCTCCTCAGGCCACCAATTTTGGTTTCGGCTTCACCAACTCCAGCAGTTTGTCCAGCGCTGCCTGCCTCTTTTGTTTATGATTATGATGGGGATGTCTCACCTGACACAGACAGGGCAGCTCCCTGTATTTGTCTATGAACAGGGGGAGGAAGTTGTGGTCATTAAAGCCATCCATTTTTTCTGCAAGACACAACACAAGAAAAACCCTAAGGTCAGGCTAAACTCTCCTAATCTTGTTACAATATAGGCTTCAATTTCGAAGCAGTATAGGCCCAAGTTTAGATCTTACCTTCGTTATCATGATCGGCGTCTCCGATGCTCCTTCCTCCGCTCACAGATCATACGTAATACGCACGCGTGTTACGCTTTATACACACTGCGCATGCATGTAACTCCGCCCACCCCTGACGTTCTTCCTAGTCTATTCCCCGCCCCTTTTCGTTCGGCGCAGTGGGGGAAGAGCACATGGCGGATACACAGCAGGTGTGTGCTAATTATAGCAATGAGGAGGAGGAGGAGGAAAGCCCGGAGCCGGAAACGTCCCGATCCAGAAGGAGACGATTTAAGGCCTCAAATATGTCCTTTGGGGAGATGTTGGAGATGGTCGACATCCTGAAGAAGGCCGACTATGATGGGAAGTATGGACCTTACCCCAACCACAATATCAGAAAGGCCAAGATCATGGCGAAAATGGTCAGGAGTCTGCACCGGTATTTCGGGGTACGTCGATCGAAAGATCAGCTCAGGAAACGGTGGTCGGACCTCAAATTAAGAGAACATGAGCAGTACAGAAAGATCCGGAGAGTGCTTCAAAAAAGTAAGTAGTTGTCCTGTGTTCCTATTCTTTATGTTTATTACGTTCGTGCTGCTCCATGTGCTTTTCTTACAAGTGTACATTTTTAAATGGCAACTTTCATGTTCATGGGCACATTTTTCGTTCGTATCAAACATTTTTCTTTCGGCCTATAAAACACCATTGTTTTGGCCATATGCATTTGCCCACAATTTTTACGCCCTACTTGTATGAAACTAATTTGGTTGTGCAGATGGCTTTGTTACTAGAATGAAATGCAAACTAGATTCTGTGTAAGGAGAGGACACTGAGCAGCTGTTTTCACATCTGGATACTGGAGCACTAGTGTGGGACACAAGAACACCCTTTTTATTAAGGGGCCACACAGGTGCTCCATCTGTGAAGCTTGTACAAGACAGGTAAAGTATTGAAGCTTGACAAAGGACACTGAAAATGCTCCATTTTGGAACTCGGCCAAAATAGACAATTGTACCCCACTTCCAAACAATGTTTCTATTTATAGTTCTGCCATCAAATATCTATGTGCTAAGTATACCATTTTTGTTTTACATAGGGGAGAAAAGACTCGGAGGACACCCCTCATCCGAGGAGACCACAGACCCCCCACCTCTGGAAGAAGGGGAAACCCCCCCCAACACAAGAAGGGCACGAGGAGGAAGAAGATGTGGTGGAAATTGTCACCACAACAGGTGAGTGTCTGCGACCACAGACTCAAGTAAGAGATGGATGCCGGCATATTTTTGATACCTTTTTTTTTGGTTTCTATCTTTTTATCGTGATCGTGATGTTGTGGATCCAGATCCTTTCACATCAGAAAGTGCCCAGATCCTGATCGGGGAGATCATGGGCTGTAATTTACAATTGGAAAACCTCAAGAAAAACATCAATGATGTTATTAAAAAAAATAAAAACATCATTGATGTTTTGGGGCGAGTTTAAAACCCCTCCAAATCCCTTTGTTTTTTTGTGTGCTACAATGTTAAAAATCTTTTAGCGATTTTTCAAAAAAGACAAAATTGGAGGATGCACACAGTGTGCCAACATGTGCTATCTGCCATCACGGGAGATCAATGGACGCGTTTTGGGGGTGCAACCCCTTCCTCAATAATAAAGTAGCTGAGAGGAAGGGGTTGCTCCCCCAAAACACGTCCCTTTATCCCCCTTGATGGCAGCTAGCATATGTTGACATTGGTAAATTTGTGCGCATCTTCCAAATTTGGCTTTTCCTGGAACGCAATATCAAACACAGTTCATGTCTGATATTGGCTTCAAGTTCTACCAAATGTGAACTTTGTAAGTTCAAGATTTGTGTCTTTCTTGTTGGTTTTACACATGCCTGTTTTATCTTAAATGGACATTTCTATTTTTTATAATGCTACCCCAAAAATTGTTATACAACAAACATGTTGGTTTGTTTGAAAAACCTTTTCTAAATGCACATGTGATTGTGCAGGTATTAAAAAGATTGTGAATCAAGAATGTGTGGATTATTGTCTCAACGCTACAACACTTTTGTGGTGATGTAATTGCTGGTTTCTGTGAAAATGGGGGTTATTTCCTAAGGGCAAATCCTCTTTGCACTACAAGTGCAGTTTCAGTGCAGTTTCAAGTGCACTTGTAGTGCAAAGTGTATTTGCCTTTAGTAAATAACACCCAACAGTGCTTTGTATAAAGTTACACAATCACGCCATTTTCTGGACTCACCACATTTCTGTCAGGGTCAGCTAAAACAAACACAAGCAGTATATGTCAACAAAGATTGTCTTTTTTTTGCTTTTTATTTGATAAAGGCTTCACAAATTTGCTGGCATATTGATGGCCCCCCTACCCGCAAAGAACTCAAGGTATCTTAACTGGACATCACGGGCACTCAGGGAGGGCAAGCCAGGATGGCCACTTTCAAGCGCCGTCAGTGTTGTTTCATGTATCATTCCGGCCTCAGGCCCAACTGAGCCAGCTTAGTTGGCCGAATGTTGGCGTAAAAAGTTATGTAGAACACAGCACGCCAGGATTATATGATTAAGTTTATACTCCGCCATATGGATGGGTGTCAGAAATAGGCGGAACCGGCTGACCAGGATTCCAAATGTGTTCTCCACCACTCTTCTGGCTCTGGCCAGCCGGTAATTAAAAACCCTCTGTTCCGGGGTGAGGGTCCTCATTGGGAATGGCCGCATAAGATGGTCCCCCCAGCGCAAATGCTTCATCCGCAACGAAGACGAATGGGAGTCCTTCCACATTGTCTTCTGGAGGTGGCAAGTCCAAGCTGCCATTCTGGAGACGCCTGTAAAATTCCGTCTGGGCGATGACTCCACCATCGGACATCCGGCCATTCTTCCCCACGTCCATATACAGGAACTCATAATTAGCCGACACCACCGCCAACAACACAATACTATTGAACCCCTTGTAATTATAATAGTACGACCCTGAGTTGGGTGGTGGGATGATGTGGATGTGTTTCCCATCAATTGCCCCTCCGCAGTTAGGAAAGTCCCACCACTGGGCAAAGTGGGAGGCCACAGTCTGCCATTCCTGTGGCGTGGAAGGAAACTGTTGAGGAAAACAAAAAAAATTAGTATTTTTGCACATAAACATGGAAAGCAGATTACACACAAACATTCTTGGCCAACATCCAGATAACATTTATTAAGGGGAATTTTACAACACCAAAGTATATGGTACGCCTATCATATTCCCCCCCCCCCCTCTCATGGGCCATTTCTAACATTATAGGGGGGGGGAATCTTGGACAGGTAACCCTCTTCACTTCATTGAGAGATGAATGCCTAAATACAGGGTATTACTTGGAACAGCCCCTCCTTAGTTACACTATTGGCAGACCACTGGACAGGTAAGAAGTGTCATAATACAAAGATATAAATACACACTATACACATTTGAGCACATTTGGACATTCTGCTATTACCTATCAAGATATCAAGATAGGATACCAAAACTTTAAACAGTACCATTTGAAAGTATACAGGCAGGCCCTTGCACTACATGCTTTGGGGAATTCATCCATAAATCTGACTAGTAAAGAGATGGGTATAGTATGTATGGGTTTGGCTCAGTCAGCAGATAGATGATTGAGGATAGATAGAGAATTGGGATCAGCTGACTTAGCAGTTGGGGGGAGGGAGGGTTAATAAAAATGATTTGGGGACACTACAAAAAAAAAGCCTCTGCCACTCTGCCTGAATTTAAAGCACAAATCACATTTCTAAACATTTTAGGGGTTGTTTGTGGTAAAGCACTACTATGGAGCTGACAAAATACATTGTTAAGTGACTACATGAGGTGAATATAGGGGCAGGAGAGCATGCTGGGGAGGTAAGTGAAGGCAAATATGTATGAAGGACATAAAAATCCAGCATGCATGATGACAAAGGGGACATTCACAGCATATTACAATCATGGTAATTAGGGAATGAGGAAAGAAATACAATATATTATCAAACATTCAATACAATAAAATGTGATATTAAAGGATAAAAATCTTACCTTCATATACTCCTTCTGTAGGACCTGGATGATGACAGAACAGGTCTCTGGGATAATGATCCCCAGAGCCTGGGGGGAGATGCCTGTCGAGAACTTCAAGTCCTGCAGGCTTCTCCCTGTCGCCAAGTACCGCAGGGTAGCGACGAGCCTCTGCTCCGGAGTGATGGCTTGCCTCATGCAGGTATCCTGCCTGCTGATATAGGGGGTCAGCAAAGCCAACAAACGGTGAAATATGGGGTCCGTCATCCGGAGAGAGTTCCTGAAATCATCAGGATTATTCTCACGGATCTCACGGAGCAAAGGCATATGAGAGAACTGGTCACGCTGAAGCAACCAATTCTTGGTCCATGAACTCCTCCCCACCCTGTTCATGGACTGGACTTGTGTCAAGGTCAGGACCCCAACACCAAGCCCCCGCACAGCACGAACTCTACGAGGAGTACGTATACGAAACATGGCTAGAAAACGGTCGGCTGCTCAGAACGAAGTAACAGAACGCACTGAAGAACAGCAAGGCCTGTGAAGAGCGACCTGAAAAACAGTAACGAACGAACAAGAACACAATGACTAATTAAAGTCATGCGGAACTTGCTTGCACGCACTGAAGAGCAGATACAAACCCACAAGCACAAACTGAACCGCAGAAAACGATCTGAAAGCCACGAGTCTGAAAAAGCGCGAATCGTCTCTCACCAAACTTTTACTAACAGGAGATTAGCAAAAGGAGCCCAAAGGGTGCCGCACTTGGTTCTGAACTGGCCTTTTCTAGTCTCATCGTACGTGCTTGACGTCACCGCGTTGTTGGCGATCGGAAATTCTGACAACTTTGCGCGACCGTGTGTACGCAAAACAAGTTTGAGCCAACATCCGTCGGAAAAAATCCTAGGATTTTGTTGTCGGAATGTCCGATCAATGTCCGATCGTGTGTACGGGGCATAAGGAGACTGGAAGAGAAACTGATATCAACCATCTATATTCATTTAGTGAAAACTGCATTAATAGATGTAGGTTACGTGCAGGTTGGATGAGAGATGTCCCAAAATTAGAGGAGGAGAATTGGGAAGAGATATGGGGATTCCCTTTCCAGATATTAGTCTCACTCTGAGACAAGCTCATACAATTGCAGAGATGCAGAGACTTGTCTTCTGGGTCTGGTAAGAAATAATATCCCCACTAGGGCAAAAAGAACACAAGTAAGTCTGCTGCTTTTCTATGCGAGAAAGGCAATAGTACTGAATTGGAAAAAAACAGAAGCTCCCTCATTAGCCTTTTGGAAATATTTAGTAAACGACAACTTGTAGCTGTATAGAGAAACATATTTTAATAGAGGATGTGAAGAAAAATATGAGAGAGTCTGGGCAAGCTGGATAGTAGAACCTAAAACGGCTTCTGGGAAATCCAAAGAGTGAACAACTTGAATAATAACAAAGAAAGTAATAAGATGTTGGATAGGAAAGTGAAGGGGTACAACAAACCACACCATCAACACAAAGGTTTAGGGGGAAGAATTAATGTTTTTATTTGTTGTAATTAATATTAAGAAAAGTTATGTGAAAGCTCCTGCGAGAGTGGGAAAGTTGAAGATTGAAAGTACATGTTGTAATATGTTTTTTTCTATTTGGAAAATTAATAAAGAGATTTAAAAAAATAAATGGCTGGGTCAAATGTGGGCTATTTGGATCTATTTTTAGGAGAATTTTTTCAGAGGACTTTTTTCTCTGTTGATAATGTGCAGTGTGATACCAAAGCCTCTTCATCTTTTTAATATACTGTTAAGGATACCTTTAGCTTTGAAATTATAGTTACCTGATCTATCTATTTTTAACTGGATCATTTCTGTGGATAGAAGTAGACAATGCTGTCCAATCTGTCTTTGTCCATTTTAGATTTTTTTCAACACCTATAGACGTAAGTGATCCAAATATGCATTTTAATAGACCAAAACATGTATTCAATGGTTATTAAGCATGTGGAACAACCATTTGCCATTCAATGACCATGGAAGTTTTAAACCTCTCGTAAACCTCTAGTGTGGGAGTTATTTACAACTTTCTAAAGGCTTTGGATTCTATAATTACTACATTTGGGCCTTCTAGAGGCTCATTTCGTTTAGACAAGAAGATTGATTCAGCAAGTAATTGTGTATTAAAAACAGTCTATTTTATAAGTCAATGCAAAGGTTGACATGAATTAGGTGCAAACTATAATCACCAATCTTAACCATGGCATAGAATCGGATGCCAGTTTTTTGTACTTGTATAAATGAAAGAGGATTAATAATTATTCTATTTAAGTGTATAACAATTCTATGTTACACTTTAGTATATTAAAAAGCTCACAAAAATGTTAGTATTGCTGATTTGGACCCCTGCTTTAATGTTGCTCTCTAGGTGTCAAGCACTAGAAGTCTATAGGAAATCTGGCATTTGCAGTCTAGCAAGGCAAAGAATACAGATTACAGAAATTGCTTAGATCTGGACTTCAGCTGGTGGATTTGAGAACCAAGGACAAGCTGGTGAGTGTAATTTATATGCTCAGCTTTTTAACTACCACTGATACTCACTTGACAATTAAATGTACAAATATTGTAAAACAATTTGGTATTTTACACGTAGTGTATGCATTACAAACTGACATAAAAACATATTTTTTTCTTTAAAGGGTAACAATTGTGCAACTGAAAGAACTAAACTTATATCATTATTGAAACTAACAAAGAAGAAAAGAAGCCAAAATCGAAGAGCTGTTGCGAGTACTGAAAGAGATGACTTCACAGGCTTTAGGTTAGTAGTCCCTGGGAGAAGGCCTAAGGGACAGCGTCATGGTGAAAGTGGGCGTTACAGTTAAGCTGAAGAAGACCATACGCCATGGCAGTTATCTGGGGTCTACTGGCTTTGGCCTTCTCCGTGACTGCTGCAAGACCTTCCAGTTTCAAAAGATTCAGAAATCACAACCACAGCTCAGAAGGTGAGAGATAAATATCTTTGTGTTACAGTAAAATACTGATGATTTGTGTGTTTGGGCAGTAAGTAGGTGGACACACATGGAATACCGCACTGAAGATCTTGATTGATAAAAAATGATGAGGAAAGAATAATGTATGTATTACCCATTTAGAGTCCAGCTGTAATTGTTCAGGTTAGTGAAATAAGACATGTCTATGCTTGTTAGAGGCAACATTAAAATGTCAACTTTTCTCTAGTATTTATATCTTAGACTCTTATTCATATAAAGCCGAAGATAGGACGTTGACGCAAATTTCCTATACGTAGGTGGCATAGGCCTATTTTGTCTTACTGTTCTTTGCTGAGCAATGTTTGGAAATGTAGTTTCTGCATGTCTTCTCGCATGTATAATTTCTAACACAAATGATGCTATTACTCCTAAAGCATATCTAAACCCAAGAACAAAAATGTAATATATTGCAGCTTACCAGTCCTTAGATATGGTAAATGCATGTGTCTTCTTTTTCAGGCTAAGTAAATTTTCTGCCAGTACACCCAAAAAAAAGTTCTGTTGATTTTGTTGAATCCAGCATCTTTGTAACTTCCTGTGCACTGAACTGAAATCACAAACAGAGTTTTCTCCCTTCCCAGCTAACCTCTGTGAACTACAGGCATACCCCACTTTTAAGTACACAATGAGGTTTATTTACTAAAACTTGAAAGTGCAAAATCAGGCTCACTTCTGCATAGAAACCAATTTTCCAGCTTTAGTAAATAAACCCCATTGTGTACTTAAAAGTGGGGTATGCCTGTACAGTACAAGTTTCCTCCATGTAATGGAAAGGAGGAAGTGTTTTTGTATGATCAGGAGAGCAACCTAAGGTGACAACGCCTCCATAGACAAAGTGAGAGACATTTATTAACCACTTCTGGACTGCTCGCCGCACATTATACGGTGGTATTTTGAAGAGGACTATCGTTGTTATGGCAGTAGCTAGCTGCCATAACCCTGGTATCCTCCTCTTCAGCGGGCAGTCCGCTTCCAGATAAAAGTGGTCTCTGTGGCGGGTTTGCCACCAGATCACTTTTATCGGCAGCGGGAGAGGGCCCCCCACCACTTACCGGACCCATCGGCAGCAGCAGAGGTGATCGGGTCCTTTTCCGTGTTAGGTATGGGGCTGAGTGAGGGGAAGATTGCCCCCACCCGGCTTCATACTATTGCAGGGCGGAAGCAATGTCAAAATGTCACTTCTGCCCATACAGTAGCTCTTAAATATGAGATCTGAGGTCTTTTTGACACCAAATCTCATATTTAAGATGTCCTGTCATGCTTTTTTTCTATTACAAAGGATGTTTACATTCCTTGTAATAGGAATAAAAGTGACACATTTTTTTTTTTTAAAAGAACAGTGTAAAAATAAAAAATAAAAGGTAAAATAAATAAGAAAAAAAAAAATTTAAACGCGCCCCGTCCCGCCGAGTTTGCGTGCAGAAGTGAATTTTTTAAACGTCGCATATGGAGATATTTAAGAGTAAAAGTTTGTCGCCATTCCACGAGCGGGCGTAACTTTGAAGCGTGACACATTGGGTATCAATTTACTCGGCGTAACATCATCTTTCACAATATAAAAGAAAATTGGGCTAACTTTACTGTTGTCTTATTTTTTTTTATTCAAAAAATTGTATTTTTTCAAAAAAAAGTGCGCTTGTAAGACCGCTGCGCAAATACTGTGTGACAGAAAGTATTGCAACGACCACCATTTTATTCTCTAGGGTGTTAGAAAAAAATATATAATGTTTGGGGGTTCTAAAAATTATTTTAACTTGTAAACAACAAGGCCCGGTCTTAAAGTGATTAAAACTGGAATGTGCAAAATCTAGTGCAGCTCTGCACAGAAGCCAGTCAGCTTCCAGGTTTTATTGTCAAAACCTAATTGAACAAGCTGAAGTTAGAAGCTGATTGGCTACCATGCACAGCTGCACTAGATTCTGAGTGCACCAGTTTTAGTAAATTCCCCCCATTGCTCAGGTTGCAAGGGAAGATGAACTTTGCAAGGAAATTTTCCCCAGAGTTTAGTAAATGTGGTGAAGTTCTGCTGATTTCCATCATCCAATCATGTATAAACAAAAATGCTGTTTTCCATTTTCCTTGCACACGATTGAGTATTTTTAGCAAAGTGAAATTGTACCATATTCACTAAGCACTGGGGAAGATTTCCTTGCAAATTAATGGCCTATTTGCCTTTCATAAATCAACCCCAGTGACTAAGTGTTGTCATACCAGGACAGAAAGTGTATTACTGTCAAGTTTAAGTGAAACTAAAGGGGGGGAAAGACAGAAAAAGAAAAATTAATACAGTCACCACATAAAAGAGCTGGTAAAGCTGCAATGTATTACATTCATTTTGTTTTTGTGTTTAGATAAACTTTAAAATAAATATATAAGCAATGCTTTTTTCATTTTGAATAGAGTAAGGTTATAACCTCTGTCAGATTTTTTTTTTTTCTGTGTCCCATTGCGGGGGATTTACCAAGAAGTGACAGGACATCCTGCAAATTGAGGGAATCCTTTGGGCCCCCCACAGGTCACCAGAACAAGTTTTCCCTTTGGAAGATTTTTCCACTATAACTTTTATTGGGGACAACCCAAAATGTAGGAGAAAGAGGAAGAGGCAGGGGGAGCTGGGGGCAGCCAATGAGTGTGCAGTCTCTGGTGTTCTGCCAAAACACCGGTGGTGATGTGCAGAGGCAGAGTTGAAGCAAGAAGTAAGAGAAGAAAGAAGTCGATTTCTGTCAGGAGCGTGCAGGAGGCTGGCTCTGTCCACATGGCTGCTCTCCTACTGCTTCTGCCGAGAAGGAGGGGAAGCAATCGTGGATGGGGTAAGTGCTTTGTATACTTCTCCCTTATTTCTGCTGACCATGTGGGAAATGTATAGGCAATTTCTTGTAAAGAAGTGACTATGGGAACATGGTGCCATGTAATTAGAAAAAAAATACAAACACCGGTGGTGACATGCAGAGGCAGAGTTGAAGCAGGGAGAAGAAAGATTGAGATTTCTGTCGGGCGAGTGCCATAGCATGGCTCTGTCCACCTGGCTGCTCTCCTACTGCTTCTTCCAAGAAGGAGGGTAAGCGATCATGGATGGGAAGTGTGGACCCGGCGGGGCGGGGTGTTTTTTTCTGCCCTCCCAAAAAAAATGGAGCACCAGCCACCACTGGTGAATCGGTTATTCCAATCTCTCACCACTCATATCCAAAACTAAAAAAAAAGTTTTGCCTTTAGTTATTCTTTACATTTGATAATTCCCAATACAAAGGTGCAAATTTTGCATTGGAAGTCCATACAACATCTTTGCAAATCTCCCACACAGTAGGCCCTTTCACACAGCCTGTGTCTGTTCCAATCGGCAGGAGATCCATGCATATATCACCCGCTGAATCGGAGCAGAACGGATGTTTGTCTAAGTCTAGGAGGAACTGGAGGTAGTCAGATGTAAACGGGCACACGTCTGTTTACATCTGCTTGCCCTCAGACTAACATTGAGTTTCTATTCAAAGCCACCTGAAAAACTGACAGGTGGGCATGATCAGACCACTCATCTGAAGGGACCATTACTGAATGTAATTTAATTCTTTCAAAATATATTCCTGCTGTGTAGAAAAGCTACATTATTCATAGCTGTTTCTAATTTCTGCTTTATATGTGTTTTTCTTTGTTCTGTCTTAAAGCGGGGGTCCACCTATCTGTCGTTTTTTTTTTTTTTTTTTTAGTTCATTCACAAACTTTTTTTCTCAGCATTACATACTCACATATTGTGTGTAACATGTCCGCCTGTGTCAGATTTTGTCGGAAAGAATAACTTATATTATTCACTGCAGGCGGTTTCCATCTTCATTGTGGGCATTTGAAGCCCACAAGCATTTATTTCCTGGATGTGGTGAATGCTGTGCTCCCAGCATTCACCGCTTGTTCCCGCACATGCTCAGTGGCATCCTGGGAAGCCTGAAACTAGCTCCCAGGAGTCTGGGAGAGGCTAGAAACACGCCTACTCCCACGGGAGGAGAACCAGGAAGTGCAAAGAAGAATAGAAAAATAAAAGGTAATTACGGCGATTTAAATTTTTTTAAACGGCATGTCAGCATCTAGGCAAGGAAGAGAATACATACAGATATTGTTCAAAATTTGGGTGGAACCCCGCTTTAAGTCTCTCTGTCCCCCTCCATTTCTTAAGCAGTGCTCCTATCATAATTTTGTTTGAGCTGGTTGTTGCTTAGCCAATATATTATGAAGACCTAAAGGAAATGAATAGTCTTGTCATGACATTGAACAAGATCCTCTTTCTTTAGTAATACTAACATTAAACTTATATAGCCTTCTAACTATAGCTTGTATTGAGACGCAAAGTTCTAACTATACATATGAGGCTTCATGTAAGAAAACTGCAGGAATTACCCAGATCAACATTTAATTTTTTTCTAACGCTATAAAAATGAGTACTCAAGTGTATTTGACATAAGCAATACCTTTACTTTCACTTCCTCCAGGTGAATGAATGAGGCCATTTTATCCATCTTTAGTAATACTCACCTGCAGAAGAGCTAATTTTTATATAACAATCAACGGTGGTACTCTGGAAAAATTATACCTTAAACATGTTCCTACCATTAGTACACTTTGGTCCTTTAATCATTATATAGATTGTGCTTGTTATTGTGCTTGACGTGGTGCCTTATAATTCAGCCCAAGTCACTGCATCGTTGGGATGACAGCAGCCAGTGAAGTCCTCTCCTCTGACCCAGCAGATTTCCTCTCCCGTCTGAGCCATTATGAGATCGCCTTTCCTGCCCAGGTGGACAAGAGTGGGAACTTCTTGACGTATGACCTTCGCAGAGCATCACCCAGCTTCCGAAGGTCCAGGAGGAGCATCCCTGATGAGTCTGAACGGCAGGTCTTCTACTGGCTGCAAGCTCAGAGTTCTAACTTTCTACTCAACCTCACCCTGCAGACAGATCTACTGGGACAGCACTTCACTGTTGAGTACTGGAAAAGAGGGGGACTGGACTGGAAACATGAGCTGTACGAGGACTGTCACTACGTTGGCCACATACAAGATCAACAGCTGAGCTCCAAAGTGGCCATTAGCAACTGCAATGGACTGGTGAGGACAGGCTAAATATAATCTGAAGAGGTGAACAAATTGATGCCTATTAGTATCAGACTGCAATATTTATATATATATATATATATATATATATATATATATATATATATATGTATGTATATATGTATGTATATATTATATATATACATATATATATATATATATATATATATATATATATATATATACATATATATATATATATATATATATATATATATATATATATATATATATATATATCACTCTGACAAGTTTGTACAGAAATTATTTTTAGACTGTAGTATGTTTAATCAGCATTATAATAATAGGTTAGTGCCACTGATGACCAAAGTGACCTAATGAAAGTTACGTGTTTAATAGAGTAACAGTAGAAGTACAATACTGTACTTGTCTTTAAACAAGGAAGACATAATAAGACTTTATAAAAATAACTTTTTTTGATTTTTGTCTTTTTTACCAGGGACCCCTTTGGAATATAAGGGGATGATTGATAATTCAATTCAGTGGCATTCACCCTAAAACTAAATATAAATTTGGGGTGAATTTATATGTTTTTATTTAATTTTTTTTCATGCTCGAGCAACAAGGTTTATTTTAAGACTATGGGGTTAGTTTACTAAAACTGGAGAGTGTAAAATCTGCTATCTCTGCATAGAAACCAATCAGCTTCCAGGTTTCTTTGTCAAAGCCCAATTGAACAAGCTGATGTTAGAAGCTGATTGGCTACCATGCACAGATGCACCAGATTTTGCCCTCTCCAGTCTTAGTAAATCAATCCCTATGTCTATAAGTTCATGAGCTGTAACTGAGTTACAATAGCCATCTTATTTTGTCTATGACATCTTTTTTCTCTTTCAAACTAGCTAGGAGTGATAGTATCAGGGGATGATGAATATCTCATTGAACCACTACCTCAAGGTAGAAATTACAACAGAACCAGTGAGGGGACCCCGCATGTGGTATACAAGCGCTCTTCCTTGCAAAGACAGCATCTTGATGCGGCGTGTGGTGTAATAGGTAAAAATTTCCTAAATTCAGACTTTTTATAAGTAGCAGAATTACATTTGTGCACTATTTTAAAAACATTGCTTTATTTTAATTACTGAAATTTCATACATTTGTCTATTTTATGCACTCTAGGAAGTATTAGCTTCCTATTAAACAACTCAATTCTGGAGGAATTCTGATTTCATACACGCATAGTTACATAGTTACATAGTAGGTGAGGTTGAAAAAAGACACAAGTCAATCAAGTCCAACCTATGTGTGTGATTATATAATTTCTTCTAATTTTAATGAGTGGCCACGTGTCTTAATAAACTCCCTTAAACTGCGGTCACCAGTATGGTATTTGTAAATTTAAATCATATCCCCTCTCAAGCATCTCTTCTCCAGAGAGAAAAAGTTCAGTGCTCGCAACCTTTCTTCATAACTAATACCCTCCAGTTCCTTTATTAGCTTTGTGTGTTGCCCTTCTCTGTACTCTCTCCATTTCCAGTACATCCTTCCTGAGGACTGGTGCCCAGAACTCGACAGCATACTCCAGGTGAGGCCGGACCAGAGTCTTGTAGAGTGGGAGAATTACCACTTTATCTCTTGAGTTAATTCCCTTTTAATGCATGCCAATATTTTGTTTACTTTGTTAGCAGCAGCTTGACATTGCATTCCATTGTTGAGCCTGTCATCTACTAGGACTCCCAGGTCCTTTTCCATCCTAGATTCCCCCAGAGGTTCTCCCCCAGTGAGTAGATTGCATTCATATTTTTGCCACCCAAATGCATTATTTTACATTTTTCCACATTAAACCTCATTTGCCATGTAGTTGCCCACCCCATAAATTTGTTCAGATCTTCTTGCAAGGTTTCCACATCCTGCGGAGAAGTTATTGCCCTGCTTAGCTTAGTATTGTCCGCAAATACAGAGATTAAACTGTTTATCCCATCCTCCAGGTCCTTTATGAACAAATTAAATAGGATTGGTCCCAGCACGGAACCCTGGGGGACCTCACGTTCCACCCCTGACCATTCCGAGTATTCCCCATATATCACTACCCTCTGAACTCGCCCTTGTAGCAAGTTTATAATCCATGTACTCACTCTATGGTCCATGCCAACGGACCTTACTTTGTACAGTAAAGGTTTATGGGGAACTGTGTCAAATGCTTTTGCAAAATCCAGATACACCACATCTATGGGCCTTCCTGACGGCAGATCCCCTCTTCATAGAAGGTTAATAGATTGGTTTGGCATGAACAATTCTTCATGAATCCATGCTGATTACTGCTAATGATACCATTTTCTTTACTAAAATCTTGTATATAGTCCCTTATCATCCACTCCAGGAGCTTGCATACTATTGATGTTAGGCTAACTGGTCTGTAATTCCCAGGGATGTAATTTTGCCCTTTTTTAAATATTGGTGCTGCATTGGCTTTTCTCCAATCAGCTGGTACCATTCCTGTTAGTAGACTGTCAGTAAAAATTAGGAACAATGGTCTGGCAATTACTTGACTAAGTTCCCTAAGGACCCTCGGGTGCAAGCCATCTGGTCCCAGTGACTTATTAATGTTAAGTTTTCCAAGTCCATTTCTAATTCTGTCCTCTGTTAGCCATGAGGGTGCTTCCTGTGATGTGTCATGAGGATAAACACTGCAGTTTTGGTTACTGAAGCCCCCCGATTCCTTTGTGAAGAATGAGGAGAAGAATAAATTCAATACCTTCGCCATCTCCCCATCCTTTGTAACCACATTTCCTTCCTCATTCTTTATGGGGCCAATATGGTCTGCCCTCCCTTTTTTACTGTTTATATACTTAAAGAATTTCTTGGCATTTTTTTTTTGCTCTCCTCTGCTATGTGTCTTTTGTGTTCTATCTTAGCCGCCCTAATTGCACCCTTACATTTCTTGTTGCATTCTTTGTTAAGTGTGAATGCTGATGATGATTCCTCAGCCTTGTATTTTTTGAAGGCCTTCTCCTTTGTTTTTATATGCATTTTTACATTGGAGTTAAGCCATCCAGGATTTTTGTTCGCTTTTTAAATTTATTTCCCAGTGGGATGCACTGGTTCATGCCCTTATTTAATATGCTCTTAAAGCAAACCCATGTCTCCTCCATGTTCTTTGTAACTAAAATTCTATCCCAATTTATATCTTCTAGCAAGGTTCGTAGTTTAGGGAAGTTGGCTCTTTTGAAATTCAGTGTATTCCCCTATGTTTCCTATTTGTGTGATTTATACTGAAGCTAATCTGTGATCGCTGTTTCCTAAATTGCCCCTTATTTCCACATCCGTGATCAGGTCTGTATTGTTGGTAATCAGTAGATCTAGTAACGCTTTGTTTCTAGTTGGTGCGTCTACCGCCTGACCCATGAAGTTGTCCTGCAAGACATTTAGGAACTTAGACGAATTCACCTTAGACGAATGCACGGTTTCTTCCGTCCAGTGTATGTCTGGATAATTAAAATCCCCCATTATGATGAGACTTCCCATCCTTGCTGCTAATCCGAATTGTGATAGGAGTTCCGTCTCCCCCCCCCCCCCCTCAGGTTAGGGAGCCTATAGCATACTCCAAGTATTATTTTCCCCTTAGTTTGATTCCTTACCCATAAGGATTCCTCCCCCTCCCTAGCTCCCTTTTATTGAATGTATAGTGTTCTTGCATATTTTAATTAGGTTTTTACCCTTTCCAGTCAGTACAGGCAGGATTTCGGAATAATGGCTTACTGCTGTGCTGCAAATACAGACCTTAAAATATTTACAGCCAAAAATTGGACTGGATTGGGTTTATATTGCTGTCTCTATTATGGCTATATACTTACTTTTATTTGTTCTGATAACCATTGTCACTGGAACTGAAAGAGTGGGAGGAACCAAAGTTTTGAGTTGTTACCAGAACAAGAATAGAGGGAGAAGCTTCCAGTTGGGACAACTGTTCTGTTGACAATTGTCTAAGAGGGTATTTCTATCACTTACAGGCAGTTGTATTCAAATACCTTTCACTCCTTGGCACTGAGATACGCCTGTTTTTCATGTCGTATCGCTATCTGCACCTGTATGAATAAGCCCTAAAAGTATGGACACACCACCCTCACCTAGTAGAGATAGTGCAGTCTACATCTCCAGTTTGTAGGAACAGTCAAAAAGTGCTAAGTTAGTGCTAGACTTTCTAATTCGAAATCCATGTACGTTCTGTACGCAGATAATAAAAAACTGTGATGTAAAATAGGAGTTTATAAGCCTGGGTTCACACATGTGCGGTGCGAATTGAAGCTCAGGTTTCACTGGGGAGATAAATATCTCCTGTTCAAAGGTTCATCTGCGTTTTAGCTCAGGATCAGTGAGCAGGGAGAGGGGGAGGGAGAGGGGGGGAGAGGAGGAGATGTAGTGAGGAGAAGGAGAAAATCCATGTTCAGAACGCAATGCATCTGCTAAGCAGATGCGTTCCCATAGAAGATAAGGGGCTCGTAATTCGCACCGTAATGACCAGAAAACGCACACGTTTTTTGTGCAATGCGCAGTGCGAATGCAACGCACATATGTGAACAAGCCTCATTTAAATTAACCTTGTTTAAAATGTCCTGCGAATTGGATGCGTTGTAAGCCGCATTCGCATAGGTGTGAACGGGGGCTCAATGTTTAAACATTAAAAAATGTTAATAAGATTGACTAAAAGCCATTATAGTTTACCTTTAATAAGAAGTGCAAAGAGCAGCGTCATGTGCAAAGTGCAGCAATTCAAAGCAACCAAACAGTAGTTTATGTCTTGTTAACTTCCTGCTTGGCCATGCTTTAACACATTGGCATCCACCCAACAATAATTTTACAATGTTGGATGGACTTGCCCTTTATTCATCTTCTATCAGTTTTATCACATTGTTTATATTTTAGTTTTATAAGAGAGCTTTATACTAGATCAAAGGAGATAAGAGGGCAGAGCAGTAGCCGCAGTTGCTGCATCTGTCAGCTAGTGTCTCCACCCCCACCAAGAGAAGAAAGGGGGGACTATTACGGTACTTGATATCAATATGCAATGTTAAGTATAAGACAGAAGGAAATATAAAATGTTTTATAAAAATTTACTTTTAATGGAAAAAATAATTATAAAAATACAATTCTGCATACAATTACACCAACACTACAGATAACCATAAAAAAGGAGATACCACATAGTCTGAGCCAGTGGATTCCGCACAGTTTTAAATGGCAAGTGTGTGTCAACTTTTATTCTCGACCGGTTTCGCGGTTAACACCGCTTCTTCAGGAGAACCATATCTACAACGTGACATAAAATGGTTTTAATTTTAACATAGAGATATGTGTATAGCAGATTGTTGCAGCACAGTTCTTAACAAAATATCAAAACACTTCATACAGGACATATAAAAATAAGGACAAGCTCACACTGATACTTTGGGATGATGGTACAGATACCTACTTAAAACCTTATGGTAATATAGGCCCTTCACTTTGTAGAGCTTTATAGGTGAGATTATGCTGAGACATTTTGTGATCAAAGAAATTACTTGAATGAATGCTTGTTCTACTCTAGATGACAAGCCCTGGAAGGACCGTCACTGGTGGCTGAGAAACCCAAGGCCTCCACCATTGCGACCAGCATCCAATCACACACAGCGTGGACCTCTGCCACTTAAACGATCAGTGAGCACAGAGAGATATGTGGAGACTTTAGTGGTTGCAGATAAAATGATGATTGGTTATCACGGAAGAAGGGACATTGAGCAATATATCCTGGCTATCATGAACATTGTAAGTATTACAACCTATGCAAGCTACTTTTTATCTTTAGGACAGAGGAAAATACCATTCTGTGTTCCACTTGTTTAGTTTTGTCAGTGATATTAAGACTGATCTTTTTTTCTTTCCTGGAGGTCAGGTTGCCAAACTTTTCCAGGACTCAAGTCTGGGGAACATTGTGAACATCATGGTGACTCGGCTAATCCTTTTGACTGAAGATCAGGTTAATAAAAAATAATAATAATACATGCACTAAATCACTAGCTATTAGTTCATTGTTAGAAATTCAGTTTCTCTTTTTGCAAAATATTCATTTTTAAAATCATACTTTTTACAGGCTGAATTAAATATGTGATCTGTCACAGGTTCTTTTTCAGTACTTAGTTTGGAAATAGTTTGTCTTTTTTAATTCTTGTGCATTTAAATATACTGTAACTCTAGGTGTGTAGCCTCAAAGACAAATAACTTATTAATCAATAACTTTTCTGTATGCAAACATTGACCAAGTTGGTAAAAGATGTCAGTGAGTAGGATGGATGTAACAATCTATTATCTATAGTTTTTCTTAAGAACAGCATATAATGTAGGTATGTTTTCTTTTTGTTGTAACATAAGGGGAATTATTTAACAACAGTAAGTCTGGTAGAGTGAAAAGAGCCTCCCTGGGTGTATGGTTGAGAGCCCATTTCAATCTTTATATGGCATGAGCTAAAAAAAACAAAATGCAATGTGTATCTGGGCATCGGGAAGCATTAGCTTAACTTACCCCCTTCAGGTAACTTACCCCCCCATCACGTTATGTGCTGGTGAGGGTTTGAAGAAAATTGCTCAAAGAGGGAGTATCCTGAAGTTGATTTCTCTGCCATTGATTAAGGGTCTGATGTGGTTACTGATCTAGCAGCCTGCCAGAATGGCAACTACAGCAGGCTGCCAAATTCGTGACCAGAGAAGGTTGCTTAATCATGACCGAAACAGGCCCTTAATCCATGCTAGTGAAGTTAACACTAGGATTCTCGCTGTCCATCCATTTTTACTCTAACGCTCACCTGCACATGCTCTGTTGAAGATGGATCAGTTAAGCCCCACAAAATTAGTGGGCTATGGTTTTTCACTTATGAATAATAAAAATTGAAGTAAACTCTTAAGCATATGCCACGTGCGCTCATCACTCTACTAAACCTACTGCTGCCAATCCAACAACCCCTTTTCATACCCATAATATTTTAGAGAGCAGCCTCTCAACTATAACATCAAGGGGTCTAAATACCCACTAAAATCTTGATCTAGTGCATCACCAACATATGATTATTTAACAAGTCAATACAAAGCTAACATTTTTTTTATGTGCAAAAATGAAATCTAGCTAGTAGATATAGCTTACTGCAATATGTCTCAAATATGTTTAACAATACTAATAAGATGTATTAGCACCTTTGACACAATAAATTTAGTTCACATTTTTATAATATTATTGTTGTCTGCAGCCTAACCTGGAAATTAACCACCATGCAGGAAAGTCTCTTGACAGCTTCTGCAGATGGCAAAAGTCCATTGTAAGTCGAAATGGTAATGCAATCACAGAGAGTGGCATAGCTGACCATGACACTGCCGTCTTAATAACCAGGTAATAAAAACATTAATAGAGAATGCAAATGAAAGTGATATTGTTATACCAACTGTTGTGTCATGTTGTTAAAGTTTTCCAAAAGATATCATTGCACTTGAGCATTGGGAAAAATGTGGGAGCCAGATGTCCTAAACAGCTTTGGACAGAAGTTACATCTCTCTGGTCGAGTTTGGAGAGCTTTCTGGTGATCCATTAACTTAACTGGAGTTCTGTGAAAAGCAAAAGTAGTAGCTGGTAGCAATTATGTACAAGTAGTGTCTGTATTTATTATAGTCAAAGTGATGAGAGGGCGTTACGTTGAATGCTACAGTTGTAGTCTAATACTGTAGAACAAACATAAACTTTTGTGTCCATTTTATACATCTTGAATGTAACCAGTAGGGTTGCACAGATATCACTTTTTTAAGACCGAGTACAAGTACCGATAATTTTTTCAAGTACTCGCCGATACCGATTACTGATACTTTTTTTTAATGTCATGTGACAGTGGCACTAATATGCGGCACTGATGAGGCATTATATTTAAATTTTTTATTTCTTTACAATTTAACTTTTTACAAAATTTTTTTGATTATTCTTTACAATTTATATTGTTTTTGTTATTTTTTTTTTTACAATGCTTTTTTTTGGGGGGGGGGAGTGGACGGTGTCAGTGTTTTTTTTATTTAATTTTTTTTTTTTTTACAATTTAACTTTTAAATATTTATTACAATTCTTTTTTTTTATTATTATTTTTTCATCAGCCCTGTTGGGGGAGGGAGGATTTGGTATGATATCAGGGGTATAAACAGACCCTTGACATCTCATCTCCCCTTTGAGACAGAGAAAGGGACTGAGGACACAAATTCCCCAGTCCCTTTCTCTGCAGCCTCAGCTGAAAACTGAAGCGTTGTAAACACAATTTACGATGCTCAGTTATGAATGGACAGAGTCAGAGACTCCGTGCATTCAAAAAAGTAAATAACATATTTACCGGCTCCTTCCTCCGCTCTCCATCCTGACAGATCCGGGACATTGGGGAACCGGAGGAGCACACGGAGGGGGAATGGAGGAGCACACGGAGGGGGACTGGAGGAGCGCACGGAGGGGGACCAAAGGAATACACATAGGGGGAACGGAGAAGCACACAGAGGGGGACTGGAGGAGCACACAGTGGGGGACTGGCGGAGGATACAGAGGGGGAACAGAGGAGCATGGAGGAGGACACAGGAGACAGTCAAAGGTGATCAGTGCGGCGGTGGGGGCAGTTACAAGCACCGATCTCCCTGTATAAATTTCAATAAAGCAGCTGAAAGCCATGAGGGGGAGAAGAGGAGAAACGGTTGTCAGCTGCTTTATTGAAATCTATACAGGGAGATCAGTGATTGTAACTCCCCCCACCACTGCATCGATCATCCCCGATTGTCCAAGTATCGGGTCAAGCATCGGAGCATTTGCACGAGTACAAGTACTTGTGCAAATGCTTGGTATCAGTGCAACTCTTGTAACCAGTAGGCCTCCAAAAACGTTACACTATAATGGAAAGTCCTGTTTTTTTTGTCCAAATAAATCTAATTATATTATAATAATTGTCTGTGTATTTTTCTTTTACAGATATGATATTTGCATTTACAAAAACAAGCCATGTGGAACATTAGGTGAGATATCTTTTTTATATTCCTAAAATAAAATATATCTGTTTTATATTCCTAATTGAATGTGCGTGTACTCTTTTTAGAAGAATGTGTAAAGGAAGATAATCCAGATCTGTGATAAACCTAAGATTTTAATTATCATTCTTTAGGTTTGGCGCCAGTGGGTGGAATGTGTGAAAGAGAGAGAAGCTGCAGTATAAATGAAGATATTGGCCTAGCAACAGCTTTCACCATTGCACACGAGGTGGGACACACGTGAGTGAGTTCCATGTACAGTTTCAACCTCTCTACAACCTAGCATATTTAAATTACTAGCTTTTGGATCCATACAAAGCATTTCAGACACATAAATAAGACCTAAATTGATAAAATGTGAATCATTTAAATCAGGAGTACTGAAGAAGGCATTTTTCAGCAACAATAGTGACTTGGTTATTATGTTCCATTCTTTCATACATAATCTGTGGTATGCCCTTAAAAGCAGACTCCAAACCAACCATTTTTTTTACCCCTCCAACACAAAATAATAGCCTGTACTAATAAAGCAGCATGACAAATAACATAAAACCTGAGCCTACTGTATATAAAGCACACATACACCATAGTCATTTTACCCACAAAATATGCTTTGTCTAATGTGCAACAAGCAAGGAGTCTAACAGACATGATAAACACTTAGCACAATCATTGTTTTTCTATTAATAGATTTTTATTGGTTTTGAGTAATTTAATAACAAGTATACAAGAGATAACTGGAGTAAGTATAACGGTGTTATCAGTTACACAGTGACACTAGTAAAACTGCGATACAGGCGGTAAACTAAACAATATTGGAAACATTACATCGATTGTGAAGGTTCAGATTGTTGATCCTTTATGCGATTTTATTTTTTCTTTCCGGTTTGGAGTGTGGTAGATCTGGCCGATGGTAGCTAATTGGCCTGGCTCCCCTCTAGCACCCCATTGGGAGCCTACTGTGCCCGAGGGGGCCCAGCCTCGTCATCGTAAAATGTGAGTTAGTTATACACACCTAAGGAGGAAAAGTCATTTCAGCTTTTGTATACCAGGAGGACCAAGGCGCCCACCTATTGAGGGCGTCTTGGAGACGACCCAAAGAGGATGTCACCATCCGCTGATACGTGGAATGTAGTTGGGTTAAGTCTATTACTTGAGCTATTGTGGGGGGATTTTTGTCTTTCCATTGTCTAGCGATTGTTAATCTGGCTGCCAGAAGCAAGTGCTGGATCCAGGAGTGCATAATGAAGGAAGTTCAGGGGCAAGGAGTGTGTAATGCAAAGAGTGCAAAGGCCAGAAATGCATAATGCAGAAAGTGCAGGGCTTAGAGTTGTGTAAAGCAGAGACTGCAATGCTTAGGGGTGTGTAACACAGAGAGTGCAGGGCTCAGTACTGCGTAAGGCACAGAATGTAGGGGCCATGGGTTTGTAATGCAGAGAGTGTAGGGCCCAGGAGTGAATAACACACAGAATACAGAGTCAGGAGTGCATAATGCAAAGAGAGCAGGGGTCAAGAGTGTATAGCGCAAAGACCCCCCTCAGCCCTAAATCCCCTCTCCCTGCCCACCCATTCAGTACAGACCCCCTTCGATGAAACACACAAACTGTTGTATGGCTGCAGCACCCCCCCAGTTTTTTAGTTTTGCATAGAGTAGGGAGGAGTAAAACCCATATCAGGGTGTTTACGGTATGTGTCCTGTTAGGGGTGTGTAGCGCTGGTAGATTTTTGCAATCTACAGCTTATAGGTAAATTTAGTGGGTCATCTGTTCTGTACATAGTTCACATTCAATTTAGTGTTAGATTGGCCTCTGTTCCAGCTTGGCTGTGTTACCTGCAGTTCCACGTTGTGCCTGTGAGTGTCGTTGTTATCATGGGCCGGTGTTGGAAAAGCAGCAGGCTGAAGTTTATCAGTGCTCTTCTGTCCCGGAGACAACTCGGCGGAGGTGGTCCTCCGGGTTGCATTCTGGGAGAGGGTATTTATGGGACAGGCGCCATGTTCCAGGGAGTCTTCTTGCCTCATGGCCCTCCTGGCCTAGAGGTATGTGTCAGTGAGTTCTACCTCGTAGCCCTCCGGCTTGGAGGGTTGCGTTGCGGCAGCCGTGCAGGTGGGCCCAGAAGCCTGTCTGGGGCCTGCTATAGCTGGGATGGTCCTGTGCTGTCTGTCTTGCGGGAAGAAGCCGGACAATCAGGAAGATCCAGTGGAGGACCCGTCTTGGAGGAGACCATGCAAGGCTAGTCTTAAGAAGGGCCTGGTGACTCGGTTGGAGGACATATCCTAAACTACACTACCGCACAAGTACTGCCAGGTCGGCTTAAAGGTTCTGGTACTGTGTTTGCTGTTCATCAAAAAACTACTACATCCTGTGGCAGAGGATCATACAGTTTTGTTTCACCCAAGTCTGTGGCAGAGACTTTTCTTTTTGTTCGTGCTGCGTACCGGCTGCTAGGTTAGTGAGAGAAACCTATCCGGGCAGGCAAAGATTTAATCCTAAGCAGAGGATACATCCATCCTAAAGATTTAAATTCCTTGATGCTACTCCAAGAAAAAGGTATTTGAACTTCCCTACAACTCTTCTTCTACCTCTTTACTGCTACTTCTTCCAGTTATCTCCCATTAAAGCATTGGAAAAATATTCAAGTGACTGTTGCCTACATTGTCTAACAGTAAGCTCAACGGGACCCTAGACCAGGTACTGGTGAAATTACAGGGGGAAAAAGTGGCGGTAACAGCCCGCTAAAAATCAGCAGCTCCACCCTGAGTTAGTGCTACATGTGGGGGCTCGTCCGGGATTGTTTGCCGTTACTCTAGCAGCCCTGAAAAGAATTTCCCTGGGAGTTTATGTTGAAGGAGGTTTCTGGACTTTGTCACTTTTTCCAAAAAAAGAAGGGGTTAAATTGCAGGACTTTATTTCTGACTGCGTAGGCTGCGGGTGAGAAGTAAAAGCCCGGGAGCTACGTGATCAGAGGAACAAGTGGGAGGAGCCTAACCTACTTGTTGCCACGTGGGACGCGGGTTGTGTGTGTTTGGCACCAAGAGAGAGAGGAGCCTCGTGATCATATTGAGAGGCTCAGAGAGTGCAGTCATGTCTTCTTTCCCATTGGTACCTTCAACTATGGGGTCCAAGATGTTCCCTACGAGTACCGCTGCGGGTGCTATGCTGACCGGAACCCTGTTAACAGATACCGGCATTTGTTTGAAGCTGCAGGGGCGGTTCCTACTATACACAGTTGGAGATATCGAAGGGCTGGGCATGCTTTGCCAAAAGTGTGAAGGACTGGCCATACATCTCCGTCCATTTGTTCGCTCTTTGCAGTCCGGAGAATATTTGTTCACAGTGGAGCAACCTACAATGTCGCCCCCTGCTTATTGTGTGGACTGGGCTACAGGTACCGACACAGTGGAAGCTGCTACCATTGCTGTTGGAGAGCAACAGGCTGTGACCTCGTCTGCTACCAAGAGTGTTTCAGAGGGAGATGTCGCTATTACCGCTTCATCAGCAGACATTACCTTCATTTCTACTTCTACCACACCTGTCCCCGTTGCACCTGTCCAGAGGAAGGTGGGATATGTGAAGGCTTCCTGCGGCCGTGGTCGAGGCCTACCCCAGAGACTACCTGAACAGGAGCCGGCGGAATATATGGATCCGGAGAAGTCCACGTCAGGAACGGGTGAGAGATCAAAGGGGAACATATCTGGGACTCTTTGTAAATATTTGCCAGCAGAAGAGTTGAGAGACTCGGAGATAGATTCTACGTCAGATCTCTCCGGTGATGATGATTTGTTTGAGACAATGTCACAGGAATTGTTGTGGACCCAGGGAGAAGATGTTGCTTCTGCCTTAACTTTTTCAGAATGGACAGCCCTGAATTCTGGGAAGACATCGCCTTGTGTGGAGTCGCACAGTGCTACCAAAGAGACATTGTCTAAAGTTGCTAGTTTGCTTAAGTTTGAGCCGACACCCATCGGATCTATGGTGCACAAATCACTAAACTCTTGTGTGCCTCCTGGTTTAGGGAAAAATAGAACCTTGCCTAGACTTGCTCGTTTACAGAGAGTGCTCACCAAACGAGTTACCACAGAATATGGTCTGGAATTTCTCTACGTTACTCAGGAAATTATGCAGGAAATTGAGACCAACCGGGAACAGTGGTACCGTGAAGCTGTTTGGGACTATTTGTCTGTGCCGAAACCTTTCCGGAGAGCTGGTTATTCTGCTACCATGGATGAACGTTTTAATGGGTGTCTGCTGCACTGGAACTATGGTCGGCACATCTATGCTGACAAAGTGGTCATTTTCAGACCCGGAAAAGATGACATTATTTATTTTATCACCACCGTGGATAAGCAGGGGAAGAAACTGACATTGCCAGATCCCCGGTTTTATTGGTGATTATCCAAAGGGACTGTGGTCTTCTATTTTCTAAAAAAAAAAAAAAAAAAGAAAAGAACTTTGGGGTATATAGTCAGATAGCGTTTAGAGATCTCAGTGGTCAAGAGGTTATATTCATCTCAGAGCTTTCAAACCCAAAGACTTTTTGCTAACTGGATTTCCTTTATCGAAAAGATATAATTTACCCAGAGATAGGGATGGACTATTCAAGTTATTTTAGTTCATTTCCATTAAAAGGAAAATATGTGGGAAGAGAGTGTCATCCTTTTGTTGGAATGAGGCTTTGCTCCTAAATTGTTTCGTGATGATACTGTACATGTTTGTGTGTGTCTAATTTTGTTTCTTTCAGGAACAATCAGATCTCCTATCAAGCTGTTAGGCTTTTCAGCTAGATAGATAGTGGGGTTTTGTGACATGTCTAATGTGATTTATTTTGCTGATGTGAATATGTTATTGAATAAATGTTGAAACTAATATTTTCTATACTGTCTTTCTTCCTTCTCATCCAAGTTCTAAGTTCAAATACCTACTCTCAGGCTTGAGAGTTGTATTTTTGACAGACGTTGAGGACAACGTCTATTATAGTTGGGGGAGTATGTAGCGCTGGTAGATTTTTGCAATCTACCACTTATAGGTAAATTTAGTGGGTCATCTGTTCTGTACATAGTTCAGATTCAATTTAGTGTTAGATTGGCCTATGTTCCAGCTTGGCTGTGTTGCGTGCAGTTCCACGTTGTGCCTGTGGGTGTTGTTGTTATCATGGGCCGGTGTTGGAAAAGCAGCAGGCTGAAGTGTATGAGTGCTCTTCTGTCCTGGAGACAACTTGGCGGAGGTGGTCTTCCGGGTTGCATTCTGGGAGAGGGTATTTATAGGACAGACGCCATGTTCCAAGGAGTCTTCTTGCCTCGTGGCCCTCCTGGCCTAGAGGTATGTGTCAGTGAGTTCTACCTCATAGCCCTTAGGCTTGGATGGTTGCATTGCGGCAGCCGTGCAGGTGGGCCCAGAAGCCTGTCTGGGGCCTGCTATAGCTGGGATGGTCCTGTGCTGTCTGTCCTGCGGGAAGAAGCCGGACAATCAGGAAGATCCAGGGGAGGACCCGTCTTCGAGGAGACCATGCAAGGCTGGTCTTAAGAAGGGCCTGGTGACTCGGTTGGAGGACATATCCTAAACTATACTACCGCACAAGTACTGCCGGGTCGGCTTAAAGGTTCTGGTACTGTGTTTGTTGTTCATCAAAAAATTACTACATCCTGTGGCAGAGGATCATACAGTTTTGTTTCACCCAAGTCTGTGGCAGAGACTTTTCTTTTTGTTCGTGCTACCGGCTGCTAGGTTAATGAGAGAAACCTATCCGGGCAGGCAAAGATTTAATCCTAAGCAGAGGATACATCCATCCTAAAGATTTAAATTCCTTGATGCTACCCCAAGAAAAAGGTATTTGAACTTCCCTGCAACTCTTCTTCTACCTCTTTACTGCTACTTCTTCCAGTTATCTCCCATTAAATCATTGGAAAAATATTCAAGTGACTGTTGCCTACATTGTCTGAGAGTAAGCTCAACGGGACCCTGGACCCGGTACTGGTGAAATTACAGGGGGAAAAAGGGGTGGTAACAGCCTGCTAAAAATCAGCAGCTCCACCGTGAGTTAATGCTACAGGTGCAATTCTCATTTTAGACAGCTGTCACCAGGAAATTTCCCAGCATTAAAAAATGTTCCCTTACTCTTGCTCTCATAAAACTCAAAAATGTTGAATTCACTTTAAGTTCCATCTTAATGATAATGTGTCACCTTTCCAACAGAGGAGTGAACCTCCCTTGCAGGAAGATAGACAGCAAAAAAACTTGACATAGGGCCTAACCCTTCCCCACTCTACCCAAAACTAAAAAAAAAAAGTATTTTTAATTATACAGTATAGGACACATAATTTTAGTCTTAACCATGGGTTATATACAGCTACCTTCACATGATTGGACACTAAAAAACAAAGCTGCAGGGGCATCCCTTATATAACCCCTCTCACTCCCGAAAAAGTCTTAGTTTTTGTTAGTGTCCTTAGATGATGGATGTCTTCCCTGACTAAAAGAAGCTTACCTCTTAAAATGTTTTTTTTTTTTTCTCAAGAATCTGTTATCAAGTTTCCTAGCTGCTCCAAATGCACTGCAACTCCCTTTCAGCAGCTTTTCGGATCTGTTGACTCCTCGGCTGTGCCCTGGAGGACTGTACCCAGACCCTGCCTGGAAGAGGATGCAAGGCTGGCTTGTTGTGCAACTTTTTCACACTGGATCCTGCGTAGGTGCTCACCATAGCATGTTTGTCATGTAAAAAGATCTGCAGGGTGCTGCAACTTCAGTCCTAGGGTCAGCCCTCGATTCATGCCAGCATAAGGGCCTGTTGCGACTATCCCATGCATCTGACCAGCAAGGGCAAAATCTCCCTAGTGTGGTGGATTTCCAACCCAGCCTTGGAGTCAGGGAAATCTTTTTACCCAAAAAAGTTCTCACAACGGATGCCAGTCTGTCATACTGAGGAGGAGTCCTGGATGCCCTGTACTTGCAGGGACTTGATCATTAGAGGAAGATTGGTTTTCCATCAACATCCTGGAAGACAAGGCAATTCAGTTGTCATTCCAGTGCTGGAGATCCCAGCTGTGAGGTTATTCAATCAGATTCCAGTCAGATAATGTCACAGCAGTGGCCAACACTGACCATCAAGGAGGCATCAGAAGTTGTGGCACTCAAGGAGAAGCAAACTTGATTCTCAATTGGAAGGAAACATATGTCCTTTCCCACATCGTCATTCACATGCCGGATGAGGATTTTTCTAGTGTCTAGACTCTACACCAAAATGAACAGGCTTTTTGCTAGGTTCAGCCACCCTTGTGTCTTTACAGTGGATACTCTAGTGACTCGATAAGATCAGTTCAGCTTGATCTATGCGTTGCCTTGAGATCTCCCCCCCTCATCTGCTCCGAAGGTTCAAAATGGAGGGCATTTCTGGGATTCTCACTGCACTGAACTGGCCCAGAAGGACATGTTACTTTGATATACTCAGATTTTTGGCAGACTCTCCATAGTCTCTGCGACGGAACGTCCAGCACCCAGCTTGGATGCCTCCATCATTCTCCAGTCTGGAACCAGGAACCAGGTATTATAGCTAAGCATCCAAGATCTAGATGACACTAGCTTAGATGCAAACTAGACCTCTTTATTGTAAATTCACACAGAATATATACCATGCAAGATCAGATAAGAGTATGATCATATTAACCTAACAATGAAAACTGTAAACAGGAATATAATTAACATAGCTAAGGAACAGCCAACATAAACATTAAGCTAATTAAATAACCAGCCACCTAGGTGACTCAGTGCCCACCCAGACTGTCTGGCACCAGTCTACAACAGTCTATGAGACAAAGCTCATACAATTTCAAGTAACCTGAAAAATTGGAATTCATTTATTTTCAGAGATTTCTTGAGGGATATTGTGGGTAAATATTTCTGTCCCAAGGGGGGCCACCATAGTCAGTAGGCAGGAGGCTACCCTGCAGTTCCCTCCAAAAGCCCCTGTCCTGGTTGGGACTGTCACAGTTCTCCCCTATCCAAAGTAGGCTAACAAGGCCCCAGATCTCCACCTGGTCTGGACATGCATTAGTCAGGCAGAGTGAACCCACATAGTCGTTCCACATGATCTCCATTCTTGGCCACAGGGAATAGTTGTCATTGGTAGCTGTGGGACAGAGGTCCTCGACTCTCTGTTGGCCTGCCAGCGCTTTAGCTAGGTGGTCTTTACCGTTTTGGGGCTCGGTCTGCTGCTGGAGAGAGGCCCCGGATCCCTGATGCCATGGAGACACTATAGGTGCTAGGCAGAGGTTAGTGGCGCTCTGTCCTGTTACCAGTGCTTCAGCTGGGAGTAGGAGCTTCACTACATCAGCTTGTTGCTGGGGAGAGGGGCCACCTGCCCTGGCTCCCTGGAACTCCAGAGTTGTTGCCCTTGCTGGGGAGAGGTTATTAGCACTCTGCCCTGATGCCAGCTCTTCTGTTGGGGACCCCACAACATCCACTTTGGCTAACTGTTTGGGGAGGGAGGCTGGCTTCCTCTACTCCCAGACTGTGGTTCTGCCACTGGGGAGGGAGGATGGCCACCTCCTCTCACTGGTCCTTGGTCTGCCGCTGGGGAGGGGCAATGGCTTCCTATCCTCCCTGGTCCTTGAACTGCCACTGGGGAGGTGAGCTGGCTGCTCTATCTCATCCAGCTGATGGGAAGACATTTCTCTGGTACTGTTTCACAGGTGCTTGGATCCTTGCTGGGAAGGGAAAACCGTTTCCTCCGCTCTGGCTGATTGTTGGGAGGGAGGATAACCACCTCCTCTCCTAAACTGTGTATCTGCCATTGGGAAGGAAGAACCACCACCTTCTCACTCTGAGCCTCCATAACTGCCACGGGTGTATGATAGAGGTCTGCAGTGCTCTGTCTTGATGCCAGCTCCTCTGCTGGAGGTTCACTGGGTTTTTATTTCTCAGCAGAAAACTCTATTAAATACCCAGTCTCTAGAGCTGGTAGCTGGGGATAGAGATTCACTATCTCCTCTCCCAGGTCCTTGACCTGCCATTGGGGAGATGAGCCAGCTGCTCTATCTCCCGTACCCTGGTCCTGCTGCTGGACAGATGCATTCCCCCATCCAAGCTTGTCCTGTGCAGCAACAGGTTCGTCAAGGTGAGTCAATACTTGCTGCATCCACCATAACACCTCTATCTGTAGCTGGAGGTGGGCAAAGCACCATTGCTAAACTGCTAGAAACTCCAAATCTTCCTGCGCCCAGCACACTTTTAAAATGTTCGGCATCTGGTCTCTGTACTCCATGATTTCCTTCAAACGCCACTCCAGATCACTCGTAAAGTCAGGGTCCTGTGACAGCCTCCCATATGACAGCCCTGGGCAACCCTAGCCAAAGCCTTCCATTGGGCTGTCATCTGCTGTCCAAGGGCACACTTGGTCTACATGCCACCAGAGGGCTCTGTAGCTCTTGTCCAGCTGCATCTCTGCCCAGACCAGCCTGCTTAACTCAACTGTCCACTTCTTGCGTGGTTGTTCCCCCAATAACAGTACTCGCACTTCATACTGCAACCAGTACTTTTCCTGGACGGAGGGGAGAATTTTTCCATGGCAGCGCTGCTCTTTCTTCCAGATGTGGCGGCGGACAGAGTCATACCACCCCAGCAGGACCTGCATTGGCACTGGTCCTTTGTGCTGTACCCGCATCTCTCGCAGCCTCCCCACGAATTCCTCTTCCATGGCAGCTGGTATCTGTACCTCTCCTCTTCTGCTAACTGGACCTCAGATCCTGGTGGTGGTTTGGATGTCCCAGACTGCAGGAAGCATGCCACTAAACTTGCCACCAAATGTGACAGAACGTCCATCACCCAGCTTTGGTGCCTCAGTCAAGATGTAGCTTTCTTCAGTCTGGAACCAGGAACCAAGAATTATAGCTGAGCACCCAAGATCTACACTACACTAGCTTAGGTGCAAACTGTAACTTTTTATTGTAAATTTGCACAGAATATATACTGTACAATGCAAGCTCAGATAAGAGTTTGATCACATTACCCTAACAATACAAACTGTAAACAGGAATATAATTAACAGCCAATATAAACATAAACATAAAGCTAATTAAACAACTAGCCACCTAGGTGACTCAGTCCCCACCCACTGTCTACAGTCTACAACAGTTTATAAGACAAAGCTCATACAATGTTCCAAGAGTCTGCAAAAGTGGAATTAATTTATCTTCAAGGATTTCTTTAAGGATATTCTTGATAAATATTTATTTCCCAAGTGGAGGGGCTTCTCCAACTTAGTCTGCAGGAGGGCCGTCAAAGTCAGTAGGCAAGAAGCTACCCTGCACTCACCTCCAAACGGCCCTGTCCTGGTTGGGTCTATCTCAGGCTCTTCCAGATTATCTAGGCCTTCTGTCCTAAGAACCTGTCCACCATTCTACTCATTATTTGCTGGCTTTAATAGCATGACTGCAATAGTCTAGATTGTGAAGGGCATGGGCTTATCAGATTTGGTCATCCCTATGCTCCCAAAGGTTAGAAATTATCTTCTTGCAGAGTCCACCATCACACCTGGAAGACCTACTTTGCAATGATGCAGGACCAGGAAGTTTCAGTCTAGAAAGTACTCTGTGGTACACATCCTGTCTTTCCTCCAGTCTGGTCTGGGCTAGAATCTAGCTTTGAGAACAATTAGGTCCAAATCTTAGTTTTGGTTGTTCTGTTTCAGAGACTGCTGGCCTCCAATTCTTTAGGCTTTTGTGCAGGGTGTTGCGCGCATTGCGTCCCTTGTGCATTCTCATGTAACAGATTTGAACTCTGAGTGGACTGCTATCAGCCATGCAACTGTAGCTTGACTACACTGTGGCTAAATATCTACCTGCAGATGTCAGGGACATCCCCTTTGTCGCAGTTTGTTTTAGCAATCCAGGTAGTGGACATGAATCAGATGGACATGAAAGAGGAGGAGCTAGCAGCTCCAAGACTAAGAGGGCCATGCAGCCAAGTAGACCATTAGATATAGAGGAGATCGATATGTCCCACGTGGGAAAATCACTCCAATGGGGATCGCTTAAAACCTGACAATTGGTCTATAGATATAGGTAATACCACAACCAAGAACTGTTCCCCACCTCACTCTGTTCAAATGTAAAAAAAAAAACATTCTTTTAGAGCATCTGAAACAGTTTTTACCCTCTTTCTTTTTAAATGTTCGGAAACGTGCAATAAAATTGGAGTTTTAGTGACCATCAACCAAAAGACATCAAACAGATCTGCGATAGCTTTGGTGTGAATGCATAGCAATATTGTCCTTCTAGATAATGAATCCTCTTCTATACAGTTTATAGGATTAGTTGCCTCTGCAGTATAAAAAAATATTTATCTTTAATAACCATATAGATCATTGTGTGTAAGTCAGAAATTCCAAACTAAGTCAAACATTATCAGACATACATATTTCCACTACCATGTGTGACTAGGTTTTATGCACTGTTGCTTTGATCTCTCAGATGGTCAGTTCTTCCATTAGCCTCTCCAATTGCAATTGTGAACTTTAATGAATCTAGTCCAGATTTTAGGGCAACTAGGTTCTAGGTTATGTCAAGAAGCAACTGATACCCAGAGAGGGAATATAGCTGTTAGCCTGTGCCCTGAGGCAGTGTAATTGTGGCAAACAGGAAAATTATTGTAAACACAAAACAAAATGTCTGCTTCTTCTTTTTGTGTAGTAGCTTGATAGTAAACCCAGTCATTTAAAAGCTTAAATGGCTAGGCATATCAATGTAGGTTGCAACTGCGTTGGGTAAAATAAGACAAACCTGCTTCAGGTTTCCTTCTAAATTACAGGTTTTTATATACAAATCATCTATGACTGTCTCCCCAGCTCATTAAGTGACCTAATACCGGAAGCATGTCCCTGCATGAGGAAAAGTAATCGCTCATTGCATAGCAGCCACACTTGAAAGTTTTCTATTGATATTGTGCAATAATGCATAAGCATTGATGGGTGTTGACAAGCAATTTCAAAGCAGTATGTTGCATTTCCTTAAACAGCATCTTCCAAGCTTTGCCTAATGCCTACACACAAGCCGAATGTTGGGAGACATTGGCCGGTTCAATAAAAACCGTCTATTTTGGCTTCTGTCGGAATGAGTATGCTGGAAAACCAGCAGCCGCCCGCCTCCCGATCAGTGCTCTCAGCCAATGACTGAGAGTGCTGACCGGAGTATTCTGGCGGGGGGCCGCCTCCCTGTCAGAACACAATACCTCAGCGGGAGAGATCACTATATTAACGTCAGATTGTTAATACAGTGGATTCGACCAGAGCTGTCAGTTTTTTTCCGTTAAAAACTATTAGTGTTTACCAGGCTTTAGACTACAATAAGAGGTAAAATTGCTCTGAAAATGCTGCATAGAGGATGTTCAATGACAGAACGCTGTAAACAATGACAGCTGTAAACAATGACAGCTGTAAACAATGGATTTCTTCATGTACAAGAAATTTTCATGCACTGAAAAAAAAAACAGATAATGACTTGGAAACACTATTTGTGTGAAA
Source organism: Aquarana catesbeiana (assembly GCF_042186555.1). NCBI lineage: Eukaryota > Metazoa > Chordata > Amphibia > Anura > Ranidae > Aquarana > Aquarana catesbeiana. Next base: position 605,566,171 of record NC_133324.1, on the reverse strand, counting down.
AATGTCTATGACTGCATAGTCAGGAATTTATATAGGCAAGGGATAGCTGCAACATGCAAGCCTTATGAAACTACTTCAATGTATTCATCACACCCACTACAAAGTCCATAAAAGCCCCAGGTCTTTGAAGACCCTAGCGTGGAGACTGATATACTAAAGGAGTTAAATTGTGTGAATGTTCCCTTCAATTATCCAATCCTGTGCAGATGAAATAAGTAAACATGAGCTTGCTTTTTACATTACCGGATGATTGACGTGGCTATTCAATTTATTGTATGAAAATTCCGAATTCCTTTTGTAATCATCATCAGTGCATCTGATTTAAACACGCAATGTTGAAACAACAAAATAACAGACTTAATAAGTTATGTTTTCATAGGTGAAAATGTATTTTTTTAAAAAAGGTATTATCTGAGTGAAAAAAAAACAAAATTACTAATAGAAATATAACTCCCTTTCTAAATATTTGTTGTGTTCACCCATTGTTTAGCCATTAAAGTGAAATATAAATTTCCCACTTACAACATTCACTTATTGTTAGCAAAATGTCCTACTAACATTTTTCCTCAGTTGCAACAGTTTGACATAATGCCGCGTACACACGGTCGGACTTTTCGACTGGACTTGTCCGACGGACACTGACGGACCAAATCCGGCGGACCATCCTATCGTTTGTGGGCTTCACCGGACCTTCAGCGGACTTTTCCAGTCGCAAATCTGATGGACTTTAGATTTGGAACATGCTTCAAATCTTTACGTCGTAACTCCATCGGACCCAGAAATCCGCTCGTCTGTATGCTAGTCAGAGGGACAAAAACCCACGCAAGGGCAGCTATTGGCTACTGGCTATCGACTTCCTTATTTTAGTGCGGTGTACATCATCACGTACGAATCCGTCGGACTTTGGTGTGATCGTGTGTAGGCAAGTCCAGTCGTTAGAAAGTCTGTTAAATGTCTGCCAAAAGTCAGTCGAAAGTCTGTCGAAAGTCTGTTGAAAGTCTGTCGAAAGTCTGTCGGACAGGCTGTCGGACTTTTGTAGCTGAAAAGTCTGACAGTGTGTACGCGGCATAATACTTGGACTTAAAACTGAATTTGGCGTCCTAGATCTATTTGAATTTAGTAGGTTTCAGGACAGATGAAAATTACAAACCACTAATAAGAATATAGAGGTGTTTCAATATATACCGTATATACACATGTTTCAAATATACATATATGGATCACATCTCACTATTTTCTTTTTCTGAGTTTCTTAGTGACAACAAAATAAATCAAATAAACATCTTCTTCATTTAGGTTTGGCATGAATCATGATGGTATTGGTAATGGCTGTGGATCTCGAGGTCAAGAGACAGCCAAGCTCATGGCAGCTCATATTACTATGAAGACCAATCCCTTTGTGTGGTCGGCTTGTAGCAGGGACTATATCACCAGCTTCCTGGAGTAAGTCACCTGAAATAATCTCTTCATACAATTCAACATTGTTTAATTCAATTTTGTTCCATGTACAACAAAGAGCAAAAGTAATCCTTGCAAAGTAGATGTTCTTTTTGAGTGCTAGGACTAGGGCCTCTACGATTTAGTCCCTAATGGGCAAAACATTTAAGGGGGGGGGCAGGAGCTCAAGCCAAAGCCATTTTTTACAAAGAGGAGCTCACTATATGCCAAGGCAGTATGCAGAGTGTGCAGACGAGTGCCATTTTGTAATAGGATCAACAGTTGCAATTACTTGGCAATGGTATGGAAAAATGTTTTTCCTGGGGAATTCTTTGGCTTTTTTTGTGGGTCCAAGTAGAATGTTTATTTTTACTACTGTTCAAAAAATTTACCCACAGCAGCCCTGGGAGTTGTTTTGCCTTTGTTTTCACCTTAACTTAAAGATCCATGAATATATAAATTTTTAGCTTAGTTGAAGCGGTATTTAACCCAAAAACCAAAATTAAAATATACGGCATATTACAAATTACAAAACAGCAGCAATGTCAGTCTAGGGGGAGGGGAGTGTTAGAGGGACTAACAGATTTAGATGCACTTAACAAATTAAAGCCAAACTCCAGCTAATACTTTATACGCACAACAAACATTTTTTTTACAGGGCAGATAAAATTATTGCATAAATAAATAAAAGCTGGCCATTGTAAGCACCCCTGCTAGTGTTAAATGGTTTGTCTCATTTCTTTACCTGATACATTCTGCTGGAGAGCTTGTTCTTTTGAAAAACAACAGACTTACAGGCTATATGACCAAATGAAAATAGAAGAAAGAAGTCTAAAAAAGAAAAAGAACATAACATAGCCATTTCATCTAAGAAATTGTAAACTGCAATATAATAAATGTTTGCTTTTGGGTTTAATACCACCTTAACCATGTTTCCTATGAGAAAAAAAAATGTTGCCCCCCCCCCCCCCTTTTTTTTTTTTTTTTTTTTTACTGAATAGAGAATATGATACAGAAGATTAACAGCAGTGTTACTAGGTCCAGGCACCTGGGCATATTCTAGCACATGGCCCTAATGTCGGGCCTGTGTAAAATCAAGCTTGCTGTTAACAAATTAAGTAAGAAAGCAGGCGGTAGAGAGTGGGTGGGAGCATTCTTCTCACCAAAGCACAACAAATCCAGTTCTGGCTGTTAAGTCACTAAGTGTGCTTTAACAATAAAAAAAAAAAAAAAAAAAAAAAAGATTTGTAGCATCTCATATTTTATAGGCTTACTCTGGCAATACAAAAAGCAGCCATGACATGTAAGGTGCAGTGAAAGGAGATTTCTGGTCACTACTGATATGGAAAACACATTTATTAGGAGCATATATTTAGAAGTGGGGACCGAGAGGTATGACTCTCAGTGCTAGGATATTTTATCCAAAAATTATGTTTTTCAGTTTTGTGAAAAATCTTAAACTGTGGCAAATTACCATCCATGTAGCAGTGTACTAATTTATTAATTAACTATTAACTAATTTGTTAATTAACCTGCTGTAGTCCCATGGTTAAGTCAACTCTTTAATGAGTCTGTGAAGTCATTGTATATCTCAATAATTCATGCAGTAACTATATATACAATATATTTATTATGAAAGATGTAAGCTAATAAGCACACACATACTGATGCAGACTTCCTATTCTTCTTCTCTCCACAGCTCAGGCCTGGGCCTTTGCCTGAATAATGCGCCCCCACGTCAGGATTTTATTTATCCAACACAAGCTCCAGGACAGGCCTATGATGCAGATGATCAGTGCCGTTTCCAACATGGAATTAAATCTCGCCAGTGTAAATACGGGGTAGAGTCCCTTCCTATTTTGTCTTGCCAGTTCATGAAAAAAGAAATAAGGAAATTCTTAGTGTGTGACATAAGACTTAAAGTGGACTTTCAATCAAATGTTAATATGTCAGCAATCTTGCCAGGGAAGCATAGATAGAGAGTAATTTAAAGGGTAATGCCAACTTTACACTAAATATAGGGTAGTTAAAGATGAATTCATAACGTACACCCAGCAAATCCATTCCACCACTGCATTTAACCGCCATGCCGATAGTCTTCTGCTGTCCACATCTTCCAGTGTACTGATCTACAAACCTTTAAACTCAATACACTGCTCCAGAGCATGTGTAGTGCAAAATTTACAGTGCTTAACAATTAGAGCCTTTTTTTTACTTCTGGGACAGAAGAAGAAACTTTCAATGGGCAGCAATTTCACATGACCATTCTGACCAATGACTGCTGGTGATTTCCAAAATTATGCTGGTACACAGCCCCTGGGGCTATATATGGAGTTTAAAAGTGTACAGAACGGTACTCCAGCTGATGTGGGCAGTGGAATATTAGAGTAGGGACCAGAGGAGCGGGGAGGATGTTGGGAATTTTTCTTTAAATTCTAGGCCTAAAGGAGGAATTACCTTTTAAGGGCTGAAATCCCTTTTTTGGATAAAACATTGCTGTGGGCTACTTTCAGCGCTGGCCATGTGACTAGAAGTCTAGACATTTTTTAATTAAACATTAAAACATGCTTTTTCCACTAAGTCTTTATTTCAAATTAGCACAGTGTAAAAAGTAACGTTCTAAGCATTTCCCAGTGTACTCAGAATTTCTAGTCACAAGGCCAAGTGGAGGGAGCCCTTCTATTAGTTTCTTTTTATCCATCCCAAGAGGCTGTTAACTTACCTGTTAACTTTATCTATGGTCAAAATGTAAAATCATATATTCATTTACACATTCTATTTAAATTATTTCTAACCTACTCCTATTACTCCAAATGATCTTGAAGTTTGTAAACTAACTTTGTGAAGATCCCCGGACGTTTACTTGAATTCGGTGACACATATTTACTGTGTCCTGTGAGTAGGCACTGCTGTGTCACTCATTTAACAGAGCCTGTCTTCTGGACTACAGATGTCATATAGAGTCAATAGATTCACTGCTTGCAGGTAGCAAAGTACCATGGGATATGTAGTCCTTAGACATTCAAAGTAAAAAGCAGCCGACAAGTTGCAAGGCATGCATGGAATCCAGGAAGTTGTGGAAAGAAATAATCAGCAGACAGGGAGCAATCACAATATGAAAGGGAATTTTTCAAGTAAGCTTATTTTGGATTGTCAATAATGATTGTTTGTCCTGTTAATACAATGCTGTTGTTATAAAATGAAAGTGTTTGTTAAAGGTGCATATTATGGGGAATATAGGGAAATATTTCTGTAGGAGATTGCCTTTTGCTACTTTGACTTTCATCATTATCATCATTCTCCTCCTTTTTTTGCATGTAAATTTTAAAGAAATAATGCCATCAAAAATTGTTTTCATGATTCTATGAACAAGAAAACAAATATCAAGGGATAAATTACCAGAAGAAAGACTTTCATCTGGTGCATTCAATAATGGAAAATGAAGACCAGCAGAAGAGCACATACCACTTCCACTGCTACTAGTATCCAGGCCCTTCTGAGCACTTGCCATCAGCACTTCCAAAAAAAAAAAACCACCACTCTCCTCCTTGAAAGATCCCAAACAGCTGGCTTGACAGTGTTAATGCTACTAGCAGTAATAAGTTTGAATCATACTTCATACCTCTTCATATATCAGGATAAGGCAAAACTGCTCAAAGTATGGCTATGAAATAAACATTTCTCTAAAGCTTCATACGCACGATCGGATTTTCTGACAGGAAATGTGTGAGGACAGGGTGTTGGCAGAAAATCCCACTGTTTGTACGCTTCATCGGACAATTGTTGTCGGATTCTCTGCGGACAAATGTTGGATGGCAGGCTTTAAAATTTTCCGCAAACAAATGTCTGTTGTCAGATTTTCCGAGTGTGTGTACACAAGTCTGTCAGACAAAAGTCCAAAGTACAAACACGCATGCTTGGAAGCAAGGACGAGCCAGAAGCGGTCGGTCTTGTAAACTAGCGTTTGTAATGGAGAATTAACATTTGTGACATGGCAAATTCTGAAATCTCGAAATGCAGCGCACAATTCTCTTCTTCTTTAATGGGATAATAATGAAGCTGCTTTGCTGGTGATACTGATGGAGTTATTGCAAACAAATTTTCAAAGGCTTTTTTTTTCTAGTGATATCAAGAATAATATTATTAGGCTTTTTTTTTTCTTATTTGGGCAAGTTACCACAACACCATTGTCCCTTAGTTTTTTAGATCAAAGATACAACTGTTGGTGTCCCTTGTCAATTTTACATTGTATTTTTTTAAATGTAACTGCCTACTCCCAAACTGTCATTTGAAGTAAAACACATAGCCAAGTATTATTCTCCACATTTTTTTTTATTATGCATTAAAAAATAAAATAAGATATGTTATCTGCCAATAAAAATTAACCAAAAAGTGCATTCTATGCATCCAAAAATATAGAAAATATACCAAATCAAATCATTATTATTCAACCAAAAAATACAATAAAAGCCTCATGCAGGTGTCCTGCTTCTTAATATAGGGGGTCAACAATGCCAAGAGTTGGTGAAAGCAGGGGTCCGTCATCCAGAGATAATTCCAAAAATCATCTGGATTATTCTCCTGGAGCTCCCGCGGTAATGGCATATGACATAATTGGTCACAATTAATAAAGCAACCAATTTTTGGTCCAAGAATTCCTCCTCCTCCTGTTCCTGGACAGGACTTGGGTCAAAGCATAACTCCAAGGCCAATAATAAATAACATGTTATCTCCTCTGATTCTGCAACATGGCTGGTTGACGAACAGCCATTCAGAAATTAGATGAAAAGCGCAAAATGAAAAGTATGAAATAAAAAGCACAAAATGTAAAGCACCGATCAACCCTCGCCGAACTTCTTCTAAAACTAAATTAGCAGAAGGAGCCCAAAGGGTGGCGCTAAAGAGCTGAAAAAAACACATAGTACGTCACTACGTTCGTGTTTGTTGGCCAACAATTCCTTGCCGTTTGTATGCAAGACAAAATCTTGGCACATGCCTTCGGACAAAAGTCAGAGGTTTTGTCTGCAGAAAATCCGATCATGTGTATGAGGCTTTAGTCCGTAGGATTCAATATTGCGTTGGCCCACCCTTTGCAGCTATAACAGCTTCAGCTCTTCTGGGAAGGCTGTTTGACCAGTTTTCCAGAAGCGCATTTGTCAGGTCAAGCACTGATGTTGGACAAAAAGGCCTGGCTCGCAGTCTCCGCTCTAATTCATCCCAAATGTGTTCTATCGGGTTGAGGTCAGGACTCTGTGTAGGCCAGTCAAGTTCCTCCACCCCAAACTCGCCCATCCATGTCTTTATGGACCTTGCTTTGTGCACTGGTGTGCAGTCATGTTGGAACAGGAAGGGGCCATCACCAAACTGTTCCCACAAAGTTGGGAGCATGGAATTGTCCAAAATGTCTTGGTATGCTGACACCTTAAGGGTTCCCTTCACTGGAACTAAGGGGCCAAGCCCAAACTTTGAAAAAAAACCCACAACATAATCCCCCTCCACCAAATGATTTGGACAAGTGCACAAAGCAAGGTTCATAAAGACATGGATGAGCGAGTTTGGGGTGGAGGAGTGTGACTGGCCTGCACTGAGTCCTGCCCTCAACCCGACAGAACACCTTTGGAATCAATTAGAGCGAAGACTGCGAGCGAAGGCCTTCTTGTCCAACATTAGTGCTTGACCTCACAAATGCACTTTTGGAAGAATGCTCGAACATTCCCATATACACACTCCTAAACCTTGTGGACAACCTTCCAAGAAGAGTTGAAGCTGTTATAGCTGCAACGGGTGGGCCAACTCAATATTGAACCCTACGGACTAAGACTGGGATGCCATTAAAGTTCATGTGCGTGTAAAGGCAGGTGTCCCAATACTTTTGACAATGTCGTGTATGTTGGGTCCATATAGTGATGTTCACAATGACATAAGATAAAATACTAAAAGGCGAATTTATTTTCCTTATTTCATTAATATTATTGTTTCCAAAACAAAGAGAAAAGTAACAGTGTATATGCGAGTTAGACAGGTCTGACTGCATTGCATGTGGTTATCATTAGTGGAGTTCTGGGGACTAGAAATCCCTCCCCATTAGAATACAGAACATGCTGAAAGACATTAACAAAAATGAGACAGTGATGAATATGTATAAATTTCAGTTTTCATTTATCTTGCAATAATCATTTCAGGGTATGCATATCATATAAACATATTGCAAAAATGTTGTTCCAAAAAGGAACTAAAAATTAATGAAATTAGTTAACATGTTGTTTTATAACAATACTTCTAGATATACTGCAAAATACACTACTCCATCTTCCCTTTCTTTGTTTTTTGCATGTATGTCAGTCAAGCCTACGCCTTCAATAGCCTCTCCCCCTATTCTTGTCATATAATCCTTCAAATGGCGCACAATTCCCATACTCTTTATATGGTGGCAGGGTGTTTTTTATATTTCTAAGTATCCCTTATTGTTTAGAGGTATAGCCATTTGAAGGAGATATAAAATAAGGATTGAAAAATATGGGCTTATAAGGGTTCATTCCAATTTAATGAGAACAAATAAAGATTACATGTATTATTTCTGTATGTTATCTGAACATTTTATGAGATAACTATCATTTGGCATTATAGCTCTTTGTTGGGACAGTGTTCAAATCTAGTTTATAATTGATAAGATGAAATCTGCTAGTGCAACACAGGCAGGGTTAACTACGGAAAATGCAGCTCCCCAGCCCCACCCATAAACAAAGAGAACTAGTAGGATTTTTTTCAATGCTGGAGTTTCCAGACAAGAGAATCTAAAAGAAAGGTAATTTGTGATTTGAACCACTTCCCGATTTCCGTATGCAGATATGCAGCCTCTCGGTGGGCTTTATCACCAAGCGGCCGCATACATGCGATCCTGTGTAAATAAATGTCCTTCTTGAAAGTACGGTAACCAGCAGGTATTGGAAAGCTCCCGATGCATACTTGCGATCGGGAGCTTTCCGATCATGTGGAATACTCCCCTTCTGGCATTTAGAACCTGTTAAAGGGCTGGGAGGTGGCGGCGGGAAAGGGTTTAGATAATTTTCTATGTGCTATGTGAATAGGTACATATAACAAATATAAAATAGGTAGCAAATATAAGATAAATTGTAGCGCTAAAAACACACATGTATTAATAGTGGGTAAAGTTCAAGGTGCATATAGACGTAATGTCCCAAGTAACAAGGGGAATATGTAATCCAAGTAGGACAACAGTCCGCAGTGAGATTAAATAATCTGTGTATGGATCCTGTCTGCTTCCCAGCCGTCAACTTGTATATCATCAACTTTAGCGAATAGATGGAATACGCTTACCAGAGAGGTTGGATTCTACTGCCATGAGCATAGAATCAATGGAGCTTGATGCCACCCTGGGCAAAGTGGTGAAATGTTGGAGGCAAGGGTAGAGCCTCTACAGGGCCGGGACGTCCCCTCTATGTCCACCGAAGCAGAGCCAAAGATGGATTCCAAAAGGCAAAAGTGGTTTCTCAGTTCTCCAGGATATGTAAAAAAAGGAAGGAGTGCTTCCATATAGTGTAATTCTGGGTGTTTTTATTCATAAAAAAACCACAATACATATAAAAAATGTGATCACAAAGTAAAAGCAGTGTATAGGGTCTGTAAAAGCCGCCCAATAAATAAAATATATAATATATATAAAATATAAAATAGGTGACAGCATAAGAAAAGCAGCACCTGCTTGTCCTCTTGTCGGCTTTCCTCATGCTTTGGATGCCAGCCCCATTAGGAGCATGTCTAGCTCTGTTCACCCACCACATTGATAAGCTCAGGACCGCACTCCACATGGATCCACCATGTTCTCTGGTAAACATACAGACTTTAGCTTTAGCCCTTGCATCTTGGCCATGCCGTTCTAAGACTAAACCCAGTCTGGGTGAAATGCATCAGACCAGCATGGCCAAGATGTGGGGACTATAGCTGAAGCTTGTATGTTTACCAGAGGACATGGTGGATCTATGTGAAGTATGGTCCTGTGCTTATCATTGAGGTAAATATAAAATAGAAGTTATCCCAATTTGCCTGCAAATGTGAAAATACGCTGCAAGCTCTTTATCAAAAACTTGAACTTTATATTTAAAAGCATACTGGACCTCAAATATCTCAATAATTCTTGTTTTCTCTTTTCAGGAGGTATGCAGTGAACTTTGGTGTTTAAGCAAAACTGGCCGCTGCATCACTAACAGCATTCCAGCTGCTGAAGGGACCATCTGTCAAACTAATACCATTGAGAAGGGGGTAAGAAATATTACCCAGAGGGATAACAAAGAACAAGTTACAACATAAAAAAGAAACTGATGAAAGCTGATTGCTGATTGAAATGATTTGGTCTGCAGATGTAGCACACCCAAGAGTGTGACTTAAAATTAGTGAGTAGATTTCTGCAATACACTTTGGTAGCACCCTTTATAGTGCCTTGAAAAAGTATGCATGCCCCTTGAAACTTTCCCCATTTTATCATGTTACAACCAAAAATGTAAATGTATTTTATTGAGATTTCATATGATAGACCAACACAAAGTAGCACATAATTGTGAAGTAGAAGAAAAGTTATAAATGGTTTCCAAAATTTTTTACAAATAAATATGTGAAAAGTGTGGCGTGCATTTGTATTCAGCCCCCCTGAGTCAATACTTTGTAGAACCACCTTTTATTGCAATTACAGCTGCAAGTCTTTTTGGGATGTCTCTACCAGCTAGAGAGTGACATTTTTGCCCATTCTTCTTTGCAAAATAGCTCAAGCTCTGTCAGATTGGATGGAGAGTGTCTGTGAACAGCAATTTTCAAGTCTTGCCACAGATTATCAATTGGATTTAGGTCTGGACTTTGACTGGGCCATTCTAACACATGAATATGCTTTGATCTAAATCATTAAATTGTAGCTCTGGCTGTATGTTTAGGGTCATTATCCTGGTGGAAGGTGAGCCTCCGCCCCAGTCTCAAGTCTTTTGCAGACTCTAACATGTTTTCTTCTAAGATTGCCCTGTATTTGGCTCCATCCATCTTCCCATCAACTCTGACCAGCTTTCCTGTCCCTACTGAAGAAAAGCATCCCCACAACATAATGCTGTCACCACCATGTTTCACGGTGGGGATGGTGTGTTCAGGGTGATGTGCAGTGTTAGTTTTCTGCCACACATAGTGTTTTGCTTTTAGGCCAAAAAGTTCAATTTTGGTCTCATCTGACTAGAGCGCCTTCTTCCACGTGTTTGCTGTGTCCCCCACGTGGCTTCTCCCAAACTACAAAAGGGACTTCTTATGGCTATCTTACAACAACGTCTTTCTCCTTGCCATTCTTCAATAAAGGCCAGATTTGTGGAGTGCATGACTAATAGTTGTCCTGTGGACTGATTCTCCCACCTGAGCTGTGGATCTCTGCAGCTCCTCCAGAGTTACCATGGGCCTCTTGGCTGCTTCTTTGATTAATGCCTGGCCTGTCAGTTTAGGTGGACAGCCATGTCTTGGTAGGTTTGTGCCATGCTCTTTCCATTTTCGGATAATGGATTGAACAGTGCGCTGTGAGATGTTCTAAGCTTGGGATATTGTTTTATAACCTAACCCTGCTTTAAACTTCTCCGCAACTTTATCCCTGACCTGTCTGGTGTGTTCCTTGGCCTTCATGATGCTGTTTGTTCACTAAGGTTCTCTAACCTCTGAAAGCTTCACAGAACCGCTGTATTTATACTGAGATTAAAGTTCACACAGGTGAACTCTATTTACTAATTAGGTGATTTCTGAAGGCAAGTGGTTCCACTAGATTTTAATTAGGGGGTATCATAGTAAAGGGGGCTGAATACAAATGCATGCCATACTTTTTTAAATATTTATTTGCAAAAAAAAAAATAAAAATAATTTATCATTTTCCTTCCACTTCACAATTATGTGCCACGTTGTGTTGGTGTATCACATAAAATACCAATAAAATACATTTACGTTTTTGGTTGTATCATGACAAAATGTGGAAAATTTCAAGGGGTGTGAATACTTTTTCAAGGCACTGTAAATACCCCATAAATATGCTGGTATGGTTTTGGTGCTATAGATCAAACATTGACACAAAGATTTATTGTGAGGGACACAGAAAGCAATAAAAAGCTGTCTGGGGTTCTAGACTTCCACTACTCTACTAAAGAATTACATTTTTTCCTTTGTTGCTGTTGGAGATTTTTTCCTTATTTATAGGAAAAGCGTGAATCAGGAAAAAAAATACACATTAGAGCCACTATGGCCACGAGTATTTATTTCCGACCTATGATCATCTGCTCCATCTATTGGCCATAATGCAATATTTCCCTGATTGACTCTGATCTTATGAATGAGGAACACCTGACCGAAAGAGAAAATAGCTTAGTAACATTTGATTTTCCCAACATTTGAACAGAACAAATGTGCATATAAATACACCCTTTAAAGCAGAGTTTCACCCATTTAAAAGTCAGCAGCTACAAAAAGTGTAGCTGCTGACTTTTAATAATCAGACACTTACCTGTGTCACGGTCCAGCGATGCAGGCTCACAAAGCCCGGCTCCTTTCCCCCTCCTCTCCGAGGCTCCAAAATTTTAACTATGGGTGCCAGGCTGTGGCTTCACAGCCGGGCGAGCACTGCGCATGCGCAAGCCGCACTGCACGCTATGAATGGTCGGGCAATCTTCTGGGACCTGTGAGATGTCCCAGAAGATTGCAGGGAGGGAGGGAGGAGTGATGAACTTCCTTCCGGTGCCACGTAGCCCGGGGAGGAAGTGGGAGCTGGGTGCCCATAAAAACTGGGTATCCACTCCCCCCCAAAAAAATTTGACATGCCAAATGTGGCATGTCAGGGGGTCACCATCACCTAAAGCAGAAGTTCCATTTTTGGGTGGAACTCTGCTTTAATCTTCCCTAAGACTGAACAAAACCCCTTGCCTAGCCTACAATTCAGCCCTTAATAGTTACCCTACATTTAAAGTGAATCCCCAACATACAATCAAACACTAACCTTAAATAGTAATAAATTCATAAAAACTTAACCCTTCACCCTAACCTTAAACTTTAATGGGAAATATAATGGTTTTTGGCTTGTTATTTCCTTTTTTTTTTTTTTTTAAGTTTTCGTGTTTTTAAATGTATCTTTTATATCTGTTTTCTTAGTTATGTAAAATATTTATTTTACATAAAAGCATTTATTGCAGGCTGCACCAATGTATTGTGGTTTTGCAGATATATTCATATGTAACTCCTATACCCTAGCACTAAGATAACCCAGAAAATTTTACAAGGCTGTTGTATTTGTATTTTTAAATCCAGATTTTTATTTATCTTCAATAAATCAGAGAGGTTTATATTTCCTTTAATACAACTCACCACACACTTTTTCATGTTCAAGACTACCCCCACCATTCCTATTCTTACTAAACTTCTCACTTTATTTCTCTCCTTGAAGTCCTCAATATTTTGCTTTCATTTTATAATAAAACACAGTCTGGAATTTATTTTTCTGTAATAATTATGCTTTGTGCACAGTAGCACAACAGTATGCACTCTCCTATTTATAGGGGCAGTGCCACCAAGTAGAGCCCCCTTTCCTCTTCCACATTTATTACCATTTTAGATCTGTTGTTGTGATAACATGTGATGGTGGGCAGGGTTGTCTTTACTGTAATGGCACTTGTGGGCCAGTGCCTTGGGTAGCCTGGTTAAGGAGGGCAGCGGCAAACCTCAGAGTTTATTAATTGTGATTACAGTTTAATATTATTTTTCCTTCTGTACGCCTTGGACTTTAGCCTTTGTGGCTAAATAACTGTAGGGGAAAGGATGTGCATGAAGCTATGTCTCTTTTCTATTTTTGGTGATCTATACAGTTGAGAAATAGTCCTGCTTATAAAGTAGACCATTTTAGCATTAGGGGTGGAGCTTAAACAAGGGACATCAAGATTCATTTTTGCTAAGGCTGCATGATGTCTAAATACAACCCTAATGGTGGAAAAGGCTCTTCTACCCCAAGTCAGCGTCACATTACTGGTATGAATGGCTCTGCTGTTCTAATGAGCATGCCCATGGTGTAAAAATGATGCATTGTCCAAGAGTCCCTTCCCATGGACTCCTAGCAATAGTTGATCGATGGGTTGCTCCTCCTGTGTATAAAAAAGTTTTGATCATGTTCATTTAGATATTCATTTAGATATTTAGAAAAAGCCATTCATTTAGATATTTAGAAAAATCTTTAAGGTTCCTAAATATATATTGGAAACGCTTTGTATGTTTGGAAATATATAACACAAAAATTCGAAAGAAAAAAGGGACTTTGAGAGTGCCGGATATTACCTTAGGAAGACCCACCAGCATAAACCTTATTTGTTGGGTGGAATTGAAAGGAAAACTGCCCAACAAACGCAATTGCCCAAATCAGAAGGTGGTTTACTATATATGGTAGAAGATGGGGTCGCCTAATCTAATCTAATGAAGAAGGTTTCAGGCAGTGTTCCCATATATCTTGCTAAGATGTAAATAATCCAAGAGCAGAGGGCAGCACGGTTTGGTGGTGTGCAGAAAGGACCTCACTAATAGTGAGCTTAGTATGTTTGAATCAAAAAGTACAAAGAGACCATTTCACATCCAAAATAATTGCTTTAGTTGAAAGTCAACTTCATAATGACTATTTTTAATTTGTAGTGGTGCTATAAAAGGGAATGTGTTCCTTTTGGGACACGGCCTGAAGGAGTGGATGGAGCTTGGGGACCCTGGTCAACTTGGGGAGAATGCAGCAGGACCTGTGGAGGAGGAGTGTCAACATCTGTCAGGCATTGTGACAGTCCAAGGTAGGTTTAATCACCTATGTTGTTTTGTGATTTATTCCTGGCCATTTTAATTAGACGTGTGCAATTCATTTCGTTCAGACAAGGTGCTTTGGGATGGGGGGGCAGAGCCCCCCTACCCTAAAGCACCACCCATGTTGAGGGCATGTGGCTTGGTATGGTCCAGGAAGGGGGGGTTGCTCGTTCATCCCCTCCCATTCCTGCCGGGCTGCATGCTCGGATAAGGGTCTAGTATGGATTCTGGGGGGACCCCACGACGTTTTTTTTTTTTTTTTTTTAATTTTGGCATGGGGACCCACCCTGTTTTGTTTCTGAATTATTCGTTGCCAGCATTCTTTTGTGTACATTTCAGCTCTCGGCCCACTGACAGCTGATGAGCCAGCTATTCTTTCCACAGAATTCGAATCAGTCAATCATTTTTTGACCGATTCTAATTCGAATCGTTCCAAAAATTTGGAATTTGTTAGAAAATTAATAAACGTAATTAAACAAAATTAGTAACATATTGAATCTATCCGAAACTAAACGAAACTAATTTTTCCATTCTTCACATGTCTGGTTTTAATCTATAGTTAACTTATATCCAACAAGGCAATTTATAATCATTTAATTTCTGCTTTGGATTTTAGGCCAACTATTGGAGGAAAATATTGCCTTGGGGAAAGGAAGAGACATAGATCTTGCAATATTGACGTGAGTACAGCTCACATAAACTGCATGTGGCATATGTATTTGTTTGTGGATATAAGTAGCAGATTCAGGCCGGGTTCACATCTATGCAAATTGGATGCGGATTTCTCTGCATCCAATTCGCATAGCTGGAGAATGTGACTGGCTCCCTATGGAGCCGGTTCACATATCTCCATTGCGGCTGCAGAGTGCACTCTGCGTCTTTGGCTCCGTTTCAGGGCCGAATTCAGGCACAGATTCGGCCCTGATTCGTCCCTGAAATGGAGAACAGGTACGCACAGCGCTCCTGTGCGATCTGCGGCAGGTTCCAGTGTGAACCAATTCTTACTGTTTTTTTTATTTTAAAACCCGCGTGGAAACAAGTTTGTAAATATATTGATATGTATAGCCAAACCTTTTTTCTTTAGCTCTGGGTAGGGTAGGTATTCAAAGCGTAACCCCTCTCTCCCACCCAAGTGCTTACTTACCTTGTCCTCCTCACAGACAGCAATAAAAATTCGACAGAGGTCCTAATATTTACCTACTCTATTCAAAGCTAAATATAAGTGTTTTGGTTATACACAGATGCCATACAGGCAAGGTCCACCTATTAAAGTGTAACTAAAGAAGACATTTTTTTTTCATAGTAAGGCTGGGTTCACACTGGTGCGACACGACAGCCGTCCTACTTTGGATCCGACTTTGCCCTGCGACTAGAAGCCGACATGCGTCCGACTTTCAATGAACGGGGATCCGACTTGGATCCCCGCCAATACCAGGCACTGTGTTTGGTATGAATCTTGAGGGGGAACTCCACGCCAAATTTTAAATAAAAAACTGGCATGGGTTCTTCTTCCAAGAGCATACCAGGCCCTTGGGTCTGGTATGGATTTTAAGGGTAATCCCCTACGCCGAAAAAAGGTGTGGGGGTCCCCCCAAATCCATACCAGACCCTTATCCGAGCACGCAGCCCGGCCGGTCAGGAATGGGGGTGGGGACGAGCCAGCACCCCCCCTCCTGAACCGTACCAGGCCGCATGCCCTCAACATGGGGGGTGGGTGCTTTGGGGCAGGGGGGCGCCCTGCAGGCCCCCCCACCCCAAAGCACCTTGTCCTTGTTGATGAGGACAAGGGCCTCTTCCCGAAAACCCTGGCCATTGGTTGTTGGGGTCTGCGGGCGGGGGGTTTATCGGAATCCGGGAGCCCCCTTTAATAAGGGGCCCCCCAGATCCCGGCCCCCCACCCTATGTGAATGAGTATGGCGTACATCGTACCCCTACCCATTCACCTAGGGGAAAAAAGTGTCAATTAAAAAAAATCACGACAGATTTTTAAAGTAATTTATTAGGCAGCTCCGGGGGTCTTCTTCCGACTTCGGGGGTCTCTTCCTTCTTCTCCGCGGTCTCTTCCTTCTTCTCTGCGCTCTCCGGTTCTTCTCCCGCTCTCCGGTTCTTCTCCCGCTCTCCGGTATCTTCTGCCGGGCTCCTCCTCTATCCTCTGCTCTTTTGCCGGCTCTTTTGCTAGCGGTGGCCCAGTCTTCTGCGTTGTCTTCTTCCCTCTTCTCTTCTTCCGATGTTGACACGACGCTCTCTCCCACTGTAATGCTGTATGAGCGGCCTGCAATGACTTATATAGGGATGGGGCGTGGTCACTGGGTGATGTCACCCAGTGACCCCGCCCCTTATTACGTCACAGTCCCATGGCATCTGTGTCCCTATAGGGAGATGTCCCTTCACTTTCTGTTCCATAGCTAAAACAGAAAGTGAGAGGAAATCCCTCCAAAATGAGGGAATCCTAGTGTGTCACCAGAACTAGTGTCCCAAGTAGAAGATTTTCCCTCTATTAGTGTTCTAATGTCAACTCAAAATTTTTCTTTTACTTTTACTTTTGATAGTAACAGTGATGGGGGCACAGACAGCAATTAAGACTGACAGGAGTTCTAATCCCTCTACATTCTATCAATGCTAAAAAAAAACAACAAGTTTTGCCTTTAGTTACACTTTACCTTTGCTCCACACAGTGCCAAAATGCTGCAAAAATTGTAAAACAAAAGCCTGTGGGGGAAAAAAGGCACAAAATATACTTACGATCCCACTTCCTTACTGCAAATTATGACATCATCCTCCTAGCCACAAGATCCTGGGGAATGCTGACTAGCCCAAATTTTGTAAGATGACTTACACATTGCAGAAGCATGTTCTCACAAGATTTGGGCTTCTCCACATTCCCAGGATCTCCCCAGAATGAGTATGAAATCACCTTTGTCTGGGCATCATGGGCAGAACTATATTTAATATATTTCTTTATTTTATTATTTTTTTTGCATTTTATTTATTTCAGGTAGTTATATAGCGCTGTCAATTTACACAGCGCTTTACATATACATTGTACATTCACATCAGTACCTACCCTCAAGGAGCTTACAATCTAAGGTTCCTAACTCACATTCATACATACTAGGGACAATTTTTAAACAGGATCCAATTAACCTACAAGCATGTCTTTGGAGTGTGGAAACCGGAGTACCCAGAGGAAACCCCCGCAGGCACAGGGAGAACATGCAAACTCCAGACAGGTAGTGTCGTGGTAGGGATTCGAACCAGCATCCCTTCTTACTGCTAGGTGAGAGTGCTACCCACAACACCACTGTTTTTGCATGTGGGGAGAGGAGCAATGTAAATAAGCTAGACTTTTTTTTTTTTTTTTTTTAGCAAGGTTGGTTTTAGCAAAACAGATCACCATCTAAAGCCAAGAGGTATTTATATTTTTTTTTTTTTTTTTTTAGTAGTGTACAGAATAGTTAAAGACCTTCAAAGTTTTTTCTATTTTTTTTTTTCCATTATAATTATATCCTGCCCCAAAGACACAATAATAAGGGAAAGGAACTGTACAAAGTGGCAAACTGTAATCAGTATTATTCAATGCAGCATTTAATTTTTAGAGCTCAAATACAGACCAAACATCAGCTCAGTAAGTTTTTAGATTAAATATATACTGTCTCTTCTGCATAGATGTTAATTGGGATAGCTTAGTAAAAACAAAATGAAAAAGGGTTCAACAGGAAATCTGTTGCCTGAAATATTTAATCTTAATGGAGTTCCTTTTCCAAAAGTGGCTTTTAGACTTTAATAAAGTAATTGAAGACAGAAACTTTTAGTGAGTAAGCGGCAACTTAAAGTGCCTTGAAAAAGTATTCACACCCCTTGAAATTTGCACATTTTGTCATGTTATAACCAATTACATAAATGTATTTTTGGGGGATTTTATGTGATAGACCAACACAAAGTGTCACATAATTGTGAAGTGGAAGGAAAATGATAAATGGTTTTTAATTTTTTTACAAATGCATATCTGTAAAGTGTGGCACGCATTTGTATTCAGCCCTATTTACTCTGATACCCCTAACTAAAATGTAGTGGAACCAAATGACTTCACCTAATTAGTAAATAGAGTCCACCTGCATGTAATTTATTGTCAGTATAAATACAGCTGTTCTGTGAAGCCCTCAGAGGTATGTTTTATTGAACAAACAGCTTCATGAAGGCCAAGGAACACATCAGATAGGTCAGGGATAAAGTTGTGGAGAAGTTTAAAGCAGGGTTAGGTTATAAAAAAATATCCCAAGCATTGAACATCTCACGGAGCACTGTTCAATCCATCATCCGAAAATGGAAAGAGTATGGCACAACTGCAAACCTATCAAGACATGGCTGTCCACCTAAATTGATAGGCCCGGCAAGGAGAGCATTAATCAGAGAAGCAGCCAAGAGGTCCATGGTAATTCTGGAGGAGCTGCAGAGATCCACAGCTCAGGTGGGAGAATCTGTCCACAAGACAACTATTAGTTATGCACTCCACAAATCTGACCTTTATGGAAAAGTGACAAGAAGAAGGCCATTGTTGAAAGAAAGCTTTAAGAAGTTCTGTTTGCAGTTTACGAGAAGCCATGTGGGGGACACAGCAAACATGTGGAAGAAGGTGCTCTGGTCAGATGAGACCAAACTTTAACTTTTTGGTTTAAAAGCAAAACACTATGTGTGGCGGAAAACTACCACTGCACATCACCCTGAACACACCATCCCCACTGTGAAACATGGTGGTGGAAGCATCATGTTGTAGGGATGCTTTTATTCAGCAGGGACAGGGAAGCTGGTCAGAGTTGATGGATTGATGGATGGAGCCAAATACAGGACAATCTTAGAAGAAAACCTGTTAGAGTCTGTAAAAGACTTGAGAATGGGGCAGAGGTTCACCTTCTAGCACAGGGATATGCAATTAGCGGACCTCCAGATGTTGCAAAACTACAAGTCCCATCATACCTCTACCTCTGGGTATCATGCTTGTGGCTGTCAGAGTCTTGCTATGCCTCATGGGACTTGTAGTTCTGCAACAGCCGGAGGTCCTCTAATTACATATCCCTGTAAAATAGCAGGACAACAACTCTAAACATACAGCCAGAGCTACAATGGAATGGTTTAGATCAAAGTATATTCATATGTTAGAGTGGCCCAGTCAAAGTCCAGACCTAAATCCAATTAAGAAACTGTGATAAGACTTGAAAATTGCTGTTTACAGACGCTCTCCATCCAATCTGACAGACCTTGAGCTATTTTGCAAAGAAGAATGGGCAAACATGTCACTTTCTAGAGGTGCAAAGCTGGTAGAGACATCCCAAAAAATACTTGCAGCTGTAATTGCAACGAAAGGTGGTTCTACAAAGTATTGACTCAGGGGGCTAAATACAAATGCACCGTTTATCATTGTCCTTCCACTTCACAATTATGTGCCATTTTGTGTTGGTCTATCACATAAAATCCCAAAAAATAAATTTACATTTTTGGTTGTAACATGACAAAATGTGGAAAATTTGAAGGGGTATGAATACTTTTTCAAGCCACTGGAAGAGTACTTCTTTCATTTTCTGTACCCAGCATTGCTGTGGGATCGTCAGATTGCCCTTGGCAAATTCAAGGTTAAAATATTTTAGAATATCAGTGAGCTAGTTTCAGCTTCCAAAGGCTGCTAAGCCTTACATTGACCCTTAGCTTATTGTTGCCTATATGTTCTTTAGTTTAGCCCTCGGGCCAGGGTGACCACTTATGCCAGAAATGTGGAAGGTAATATATACAACTTAAAGCAGTATTAAACCCAAAATTAAAAATGTAATATATTGCAGCTTACTAATCCTTAGCTGTAGTGACTGCATTTGTTTGCCTTTTTTAGGCTTTTTTCCTTCTGTTTTCACCTGGTGATCTGGCCAGTGATCTGGCCATGTAAAATGCTAAAGCATTTACATAAATAAAAGCTGAACAGTATAAACACTCTTGTCATTGGTAAATGTTTTGTCTCAACCCTCAAACTACTACATCTGCAGAATAACTTGTTCTGTTGAAAAGTACAGACTAATGCCGTGTACACACGAGCGGACTTCTCGTCAGACTGAACTCTGAAGGACTTTTCGACGGAGTTCCGTCGAAACGGACTTGCCTACAAAGTCTGATTGTTTCGAAGGTGATGACGTACGACTGGACTAGGATAAGGAAGTTCATAGCCAGTAGCCAATAGCTGCCCTAGCGTCGTTTTTGGTCTATCGGACTAGCATACAGACGAACTGATGTTTCGATAGAAATCGAGTCAGTCGGAAAGATTTGAAACTTGTTCTATTTCTAAGGTCAGTCAGATTTTTAGACAGAAAAGGTCCGATGAAGATCACACATCGACCTTTGATGCCGAAAAGTCCGGTCGTGTGTACGTGGCATAAGGCTGACTACACATGAGTCATTTTTTTTACATTTAATCAGCGGGTTGAATGAAGAAAAATAACTTGATACCCTTATCCACACACTCAGTGACTTCCTCCAGCACCGCCAGCTGATTGAGGTAAAATTTTCCAACAGACTGGTTGTACACAATACGATCGATAGATCAACTGGTCTACAGCCAAGCCTGCCCATATATGGATTTAAATTTTGGCTGGTTTTGATCCATGTATGGCCGGCTTTACTGGCTAGATCATCAGGTGACAATAAAAGAAAGAAAGCCTAAAAAAAATGAAAGATTAGAGGAACTGAATTGTATCTCTCTTGAGAAGAGGAGATTAAGGGGGGATATGATCAACATGTAGAAATACATAAGTGGTCCATATAGTGAACTTGGTGTTGAGTTATTCACTTTACGGTCATCACAAAGGACAAGGGGGCACTCTTTACGTCTAGAAGAAAAAAGATTTCATCTCCAAATACGGAAAGGTTTCTTCACAGTAAGAGCTATGAAAATGTGGAATAGACTCCCACAAAAGGCCCGGATTCTTTCCTAAATGTACATAATATAACTGGATACTAACATTTATAGGTAAAGTTTATCCATGGAAAATCCGATTGCCTCTCGGGGGATCAGGAAGGATTTTTTCCCCTGCAGTAGCAAATTGGAGCATACTTTGCTGGTGTTTTTCGCCTTCCTCTGGATCAACTGTAGGTGAAGGATTGTGTATATGGGATTGTATGATTTTTTTTTTTGGTTGAACTAGATGGACTTGTGTCTTTTTTCAACCTGACTAACTATGCAACTATGTAAAAAAAAAGCAATTCAGCCATCACATCTAAAAATTGGTAAGCCGCAACATAGTATATGGTTGCTTTTGGGTTTAATACCTCTTTAAGTTGTATTTTTATTCTCTGTCCAGCATAGGTATTTAGTGTACATGTTATACAAACTTCACTCAATCCAAATGTGTGTATATGCCTTTAATAATTTTGGTACACGGGGCAAAAAACTATTTTAGTACACTGATGCTCTACAAACTTATGAGCAAACTGGCTAAGAGCATGGTATGGGTTCTGAGGCTAGGATTACATGCAATTCCCTCCCTCTTTCCTCTCTATGATAATAGAGAGGCATGGAACCCCACTTCTCAGCAGCACTGCCAAAATAGACCTCTGAGGAGTTCCTTCACACGCCCAGTGTTTTTCCAAAGCATCCCACACATCCATTAAACATGTGGAAGGATTGAGCAAAGGATCTTCACACTTTGCTCCTCAAAACTCCTTGTTCCAGGCAGCATCCTTCTGACATCATTGACCCCGCATTGACCCTGCAGCAATGCCTAAAAGCAAAACAATTAAAGTAGACTAAAGGGGATTCAAGTTCAGTTTTTCCTGCATGTAGATCTAAAGCTAGAAAAAAAATCAGTTTCGGCAGGATTTTTGACTTATCATTAAATCTTTTCTAAGAGTTCATTAAGGACAAGAGGGCAGAAGGAATTCTGAGATGTATTTAACTCCTACAGATTTCGAAACTAACAACAAAAAAAATTGTTAGTATAATCCCTCTGACTACCAGCATGCTTCAGTCCCTCGCAAAAGCAACAGCAGGAGTGATCATAAAACAGATAGGAGACCTGTGTCTTTTAATAAACTCCAAGAAAAGGATTTTAAGGTAAGTCAAAATTCCTGTTTTCTGAAACGGTTCTTTAAAGAACACAGGGCAGAAGACTTCCATAAGCAATCCAACTTAGGGGCGGGCAACACAGCAAACAAAACACAAGCAAGACCACAGTACAACATATTAAAACAGGGCACTAGTTACAGTTTATGGAGCTGCCTGAAAGACCTTCTATCCAAAGTTTGCATCAGCAAACTGAATAGCAACCATGCAATCTTGAAAACAGATGCCCCATGCCAGAAAGCCCAAGAGGCACTCAAATACCTTGTAGAGTGGGCCTGACAGGAAACGATGGAGCCCTATCCTTAAGCCCAAAGGCTGGAAGAACATGCTGCTTAAGCCACCTGGGAAATTGTGTAATGAGAAGCAGGCTATCACCTACGGGACCTTTAGGAACGATGAAAAGAGTTAGTCTGCCTATAGGAATAAGCAGCTGAGAAATAAACTCAGACAGCTTGTACTACATCAAAACAATTGAGGAACATCTCCTTGGAATGTATCAACACAGGACAGAGATATGGTAGCATAATGTCCTGGTTAAGGTGAAGGCATGAAACCACCCTAAGGAAAGGGAGGCACTAGGCCTGAAGTCAAACTTGTCTCTGTGTAGCGCAAGAAAAGGGCTCTTTGCAAGGCAAGGCCACCAACCTAGAAACTAGCAGCAAAGAGGCCAGGAGGAAGGCAAACATGTGGGTTAACATGAGCTGAGGAATATCTTTGAGAGGTTCAAAAGCTGGCACTTGAATGGCTGACAGAACCAGGTTGAAAATCCATTGAGTCACAGTGGGAACTATGGGAGCAGGACCAGGGCTTCAACAACCATGCTGGAAAAGTTAGCAATTCTGAAACAGGATGGTAAACTGGTCCTTGGGACAAAAGATATGGGCTATTAGAAACATACCTCCCAACAGTCCCGGATTGGGCGGGACTTTCCCGCATTCACACCTCTGTCCCGCAGTCCTGACCTGCAGGGGCATTGTCCCGCATAATTCTGTTGATTATGTGATGGGTTCTGGCTCAGTAGGGCCTGCAGCAGTGTGATCATCCAGCACAACCAGGGATTGGTGGACAATCCGGCTGGATGTGCACTGTGCAGTCAGGAAGAGCTACCCAGACCCGCCTCTGTCATCCAACCAGTGCAGAGCTGGCATTCATACATTGCTGGCCAGGACAAAGTTGCAGAGGGTCAGGATCATAGGTGTAGTGTGAGGAGTCGCAACTGTGACCCCGCCCATGCTTCAGGGGGGCCCGTGCGGCTCCCTGTTGCATTCGGTTTTATGTTGTTACTGTGTGTGGGCAGCGGGCTCGCATAAGGGCCAGTATGTTATGGGACAGACCACTCCTCTCCCCTGCACACAGCCAGGTGCTGTTGGAACGGGGCTGCTGAGTGGAGGAGGCGGGTCATCTGCTAAGGGGCCATTCTCATGCTTAGAATGAAGCTGCCTCCCAACTCCCTGTCCTCCCTATCCATGCACCTCTGTGAGTTGGCCCCCCCCCTTCCGTGAGACATCCCGCCCCCTCTGAGCTGGTCCTGCCTTCTCCTCGCTGGCCTTCTCCCCTCACCTTTCACTCCAATTCAATCCCCGCTGATCTCTCCTGGCCTCGTTTTTGCCCTCTCAGCCCCCTCCTCAGTAATGGCAGGGGCCCGGCCAGGGGAAGTGCTCTCTAACTGGGTGCAGTAAATCCTACAAGCAAGCATGTTTATGGTGAGAGCAGAGGATGGGGGTGACTAAGTACATTCTACTGTCCAGGAAACTAACAGGGCTGGGGGCTTCTATTAAAAGAGAGGGGGACTTCCCTGGATTCCCCTTGGAGTGACAGGAGCCAGCATGGGGGAGGGATAAGTTCTGAACATGCTGAGACTTGTACTGTGCAGGCAGCAGCGGGACCCCTGTAGACATAACGGCATAGTGCTGGGCCAATGCTCCAGGGGCCCGTTCCACCTCCCTATATTATGTCAGGGGTGCTCAGCCGCCGGCCTATGGGCCACATGTGGGTATGGCTGGCTGGCTTTCTGTCCCCTAGGGTGGGTATAACTGCCTTGGGGACAGAAGCAGCAGCCGTCAGCCATACCTACCCTGGGGATCAGCAGCAGCCACCAGCCATACCCGCCTGGGGGACAGCAGCAGCCGCCAGCCATACCCGCCCTGGGGACAGCAGCAACCTCCAGCCACGCCTGCCCTGGAGGACAGCAGCAGCAGCCGCCAGCCATACCGGCCCTGGGGGACAGCAGCAGCCACTAGCCATACCTGCCCTGGGGGACAGCAGCAGCCATACCCGCCTGAGGGGGACAGCAGCAGCCTCCAGCCATGCCCGCCCTGGGGATAGAAGCAGCTGCCAGCCATACCCGCCTGGGGGACAGCAGCAGCCGCTTGCCATACCTGCCTGGGGGGCAGCAGCAGCCGCCAGCCATACCTGCCCTGGGGACAGCAGCAGCCACCAGCCATACTTGCCCTGGGGACAGCAGCAACCTCCAACCATACACGCTCTGGAGGACAGCAGCAGCCGCCAGCCATACCTGCCCTGGGGGACAGCAGCAGCCACCAGCCATACCAGCCCTGCAGACAGCAGCAGCCACCAGCCATACCCACCTTGGGGGGCAGCAGCAGCAGTCACCAGCCATACCCACCTTGGGGGGCAGAAGCAGCAGCCACCAGCCATACCCGCCCTGGGGTACAGCAGCAGCCGCCAGTCATACCCGCCCTGGGGGACAGCATCAGCCGTCAGCCATACCCGCCCTGGGGGACAGCAGCAGCCAGCCATAAAGACCGAGGTCAGTTTTTTATTAAAATTAAGCACCAATGGACATGTCTGTTTTCTACACTGGTACACTAGCTACACTTGGCAGCTTTCAAACAGGTGCAGCTGCTGGTTGCCTGCACTGAGCCATAGACTTCTGTTATTACCTGTAGGTTTGGTGTGCTTTCAGAAAGTGCATCCATCACACCTGCAGTATATAATAGAATTCTATGGCAACTAACCAGCAGGAAAGCCACAAGTACACTGTGCTGCACCCACGGTGTCAACCACAGTGCATCAGTGTGAAAGCAGCCTTAGGCACCTTTCATACGATCAGTCCAATCGGGTCCGCCTGTCTATTTTTCAGGTGGACCCAATCGGACCCTCTATTCACTTCTATGGAGCGGCAGATGGAAACGGATTTGTGTCCATGTACACTCGCCTACATCCAATCCGATCCGCTAAAAAAAAAAACAGAAGGGGATCTGTTCCCTTCCGTCTGGGCGGATCAGATCAGAGGGCCCATAGAGTAGAGCAGGCTGTATCTGTGTCTGCTCTGCACATGTGGAGTGCCCGCTCCACTCCTTGTGGCCCACAACTGGTTATCAAGTTGCTGAAGTGGCCACCGCTCTTCAGAAGGTTGGACACCCCTGCATTAGGTCCTATACCTGGTCAGGAGGGGCAGCATATACAGGAACCGACCCACTCTATTTTCCTTCTGCAACCACTGAAAGCTGGCAGGAAAGGGGGAGATGGCTTTCAGAGGCTGCAGGAGGAAAATGGAGGGGGTCGGTTCCTGTATATGCTGCCCCCCTGTCCAGCTTACTCTTATTTCTGCTGCCCAGGCCCTCTGTGACTTACTCTTATTTCCCTGCCTCCCCCAGCCTATGGCCTCTGCGAGGGATGTTTCAGGATAGAGAACTTGGTTTACCATGCTTCAGCGTGTGAATGAACAGGAAGACAGCGCAGAGCTCTTCCTGTTAATTCATTCTGTATAGCCGAGGCTGCAGAGATGGAGATTGAGGTCTGTGTCTTCAATCACTTTCTCTTTTTCAAAAGTGAGGCATCAGGGGTCAGTTTAGACCCCTGATATTCCACCAGAGCCCCCCCCCCAACAGGGCTGCTAAAAAAAATGAAAAAAACTATCAATAATTAAATTGCAAACAAAAAAAATTGGTTAAAAAAAAACTCACCCTGTACACACACCGTCCACTGCCCTACTGACACTGCCCGCACACCATCCACTGCCCTATTGACACTTCCTCTGCTCTACTAACACTGTCCACACACCATCCACTGCCCTACTGACACTGTCCACTGCCTTACTGACACCGTCCACTGCCCTACTGACACCATCCACTGCCCTACTGACACCATCCTTTGCCCTACTGACACGTTCCACAGCCATACTGCCTGTGTCAACTGTCCACTGACTGACACTGTCCACTGCTCTATTGATACTGTCCAAACACTGTTCATTCCCCTGCTGACAATGTCCACTGCTCTACTGACACTGTCCACTGCTCTACTGACACTGTCCACTGCTCTACTGACACTGTCCACTGCTCCACTGACACCGTCCACTGCTCTACTGACACTGTCAACTCCCCTACTGACACTGCCCTACTGACACTGTCCACTGCCCTACTGACACTGTCCACTGCCCTACTGACACCGCCCACTCCCCTACTGACACCAACCACTTGCATTGATCTGTTGCCTACCCCTTCTCCAGAGTAGTCAAAAGATTTTGGAGAAACTGTCCACATTTTGACATACTGTTCCTCCAAATTCTTTCGAATAATCCTCTCAATATGTAAATAAAGATCTGAAATTACTCTTTAGCCATTTGGAATATCTTGGCATGCGGTGGAAGTGGCAGGTAGTAGTAGGGGGGGGATTAACTTTTGCATTAACCTTTTGTTTAACCATGTCCATTAAGCCCCTCCCACTGTTAAGAGTTTAAGCACACCCACATTTGCTGTAGTGCGCGTAACACGTGCACGTAGTGCATAGTCGGTCGCTTTCTCCCTCAAGTGTCCCTCATTCTGAAGTTCAAAAGTTTGGGGTATGTTAGAAAGAGTCCAGAGAGTCTTCCAGGTGCGTGATGAGGTCCAATTATCACCTCTGCCTGGGCCAGTTCAGTGCAATAAGTATCATCAGAATTCATTCTGTCCTGATTCTGTGAAGAAGAGGAGGAAAGGCATAGATCAGTTTGAACTGATCCCACAAAGTCATTCTATGCTATAGGACCCCTGGACCTGAAGGCAAATTTGGAAAGTTTTTTGTTGAATCTGGAAGCCAGAAAGTCAGTATCTGGCATTTAACACCAGTAACATAGCTCTTGAAACACCTCTGGGTGAAGAGGTGAGTCCAGACAACAACTGAGGAAGTCCACCTGTCAGTTTTGTACCCCTTGAGCGAAGAGTCAGCGAAAAAAAACCTGGACTGAGCAATATTTAGAAGGAGACATAGATACCCAAGCGATAAGTCAGTTCCAGCACTGTCTTCAGGTCCAACTAAACCTCTGTAGAATTTGAGCAGCTTGTTATGCCCTGTAGACACGATCGGAATGGTTTTTCTAACGGAATTCCGCTCAAGCTTGCCTAGCATACACACGGTCACACAAAAGTTCTCTGAACCTTCGACTGTCAAGAACGCGGTGACCTACAACACTACGGCGAGCCGAGAAAATGAAGTTCAATGCTTCCAAGCATGCGTCAAGTTGTTTCCGAGCATGCGTAGGAATTTTTCGCGTCGGAATTGCTAGAGATGAACGGAATTTCCAATAGGAACTTTTTCC
Source organism: Aquarana catesbeiana (assembly GCF_042186555.1). Lineage (NCBI taxonomy): Eukaryota > Metazoa > Chordata > Amphibia > Anura > Ranidae > Aquarana > Aquarana catesbeiana. The sequence continues at coordinate 605,538,251 of NC_133324.1, read as the reverse complement.
ATCTGAAAAATAGAGAGCCTGCTCTCAATCTTTTGCTGGCTGAATTTCCGATCGTGTGTACGGGGCATTAGACATTGACTGGTATGTCTGTGTCAACTGTTCATTCAGTAGGAGGTTATCAACAACAGGAATGTCCTGAGAGTATTGCAAGGCTAAAGCTGGGCAGTTCAGCAGGGACCAGCCAAGATTCAATCCATCTATGGGCAGGCTGATTGTACCCAAGTCGATCCATCAATCGACTTGAGTACAACCAGCACGTTGGATTTCTAGCATGCGATTATTGCCAGCAGGTATAGCCGCTAGCAATAACCATTGTGTTCTCCTGGCAGGGACAACTCAACGTGGCAGGGACAATAGCTCAGCAGGAGGGATTTCCCCTTCAACACTGACTGTGTTGAGGGTGGAATCGAGTGATTTTCTTTCCTGCAACTTGTGATTTCAGGAAAGAAAATCACATAATCTGCGGCCTGTCTAACACAGAGGCTAGCGACTTGGTGGAAGATCGAAGTGCAGTGGACAGACCAAAGGAAGTGGAAACAATCTGGTAGTGTTATGTTCCCATAGCACAACTCAGGGAGCGTTGATCCATTGGAAAGATGCAAATATGCAGTCTAGGCATCCTGGATGTCAACAAGGACCGGAAAGTCAGATTAGATCCATAGGGAGGGACACTGCAAGTCACATTGGAGCTGTTAGTAGATAGAGCCAGGAAGGCCCACAGGACCACTATGTCTGTGCTTATGATCTGACATACTGCAAGTATGTAAATTGTAAAAGTTTCCAAGAGATACACATAAACCAGCTGCAGTAGCAACGAGAGCTTCTATGATTTTGTCATTGTGGAGCAGCAGCAAGGAGAATCCACGGAGGACCCTCCAACAAAGGCTTCAGTGAAGGAGGGAGCGGCTGTGTAAGTGTGTGCAAGTGACACACTAGTAGGTGACCCTCCACATAGATACAGTATACTTGTGACACAAGGGTTATAACACAGACTTTTCACAGTGGCACAGCCTTTTTCCCACCTGTAACTCCATTATCAGTACCAGAAAGTGTCAAGGGACCAGGGACCCAAGGAGCTCAGACTCAAGTTTTCATCCCTCTGGTTGGGCATACTCCATAGAGAGTCTTCAGGGGCAGGGTTATGCCAGTGGGTGTATTATGGCCAGGACCTGTACTGTGCTCTGTGGCTAACTAACAAATTATACCAGGTCTCTGGAACACAAGCAGAGCACTTGCCTGACCCCACATCTTTCACACAGAGGAGACCAGGTACAGCCTCCAAGGTAGCCCTAAGGGACAACCAATCTGAAAAACTGCAAAGGGAGCTCTCTTAGCTCTGTAGTTAAAAAAGGATCTTGACTGAAGAATAACACTTTAGTTAAAAAGGAAAAAAAAATTTTTTTGCTTTTCTCTGAGGAGAAAAGCTGTCTGTACCCTTAGTACACAGGCAATACACTGAAGAGAGATGTGAGGCGGAGGGGTTATGCTAACTAACAGATTATTTTGTTGTGACCACGTCCTTTAAAGAATAATTAAGAAATATGATTTATGACCAAAGGGTAAAAGGCTTGCAAGATTTAAGAAAAAGAGCAAACACTAAGCAGTCCAGGATTGCACTGGTGACAGTGGTTTAGAATGGGCTGTTCTTAAAAGAGAAATGTGGGAACGTAAAACAACAAACTCACATACTCACCTAGATGGCTGCAGTATTGATCTGATGCTGCAGCTGTCCCCTGCTGGCTCTACACCTGGAACTAAGCGATCAAAGATCACTAATCGCTCAGTTCTCTGATCTGCTCTGAGCACAGAACCATGACTGTCAGTCACCGCTCTGTGCTCTGCCCCTCCAGCGCTCACTGAAGCACTGGACTGGGAGGGAGTGGCTGGCTCAGGCTCTCAGCGTCCCGCTGAGAGCCTGAGCCAGCTGCAGGTCAGGCATCCGAGCAGATCCAGACATTATTGTCAGGATCCCTGGCCTGCAGATTCTAGACCAACTCTGTTATGTCAGCCGACAGCAGACTTTAACCACTGTCAACTAAATCTGTGTCAAAGAAGTGCAGAAATAAGTGCAGAGAAGGATGGCTAAAAGAGTTTTGGCCATATTTCTCCATCATAATTCTCCTTTAATACTGAGATCTGGGTAAAAAAAAAAAAAAAAAACATTAATTGAAATACATTCCTCAGTATCAAAGATATAAATTCCACTTTGTGTTCACCAAATGCCTTTGTAAAATAGGAGCTACATTATCACTGGCCTGCACACAGCCAGCAGGCTGTCTGACCAGTCACAAGGAGAGAGAGCAGCACTGGCCTGTTTTTACTTCTGCACAGGCAAAAAAAAAGTTGTTTCAAGCTGGATTACTGCACAGATATACACAAGGGACAAATAAGAATTCACATGGCTTTTTTGTTTTGTACTTGAATAACATTTGTTTAGCCCTGATTTCAGGTTCTAAGTGACAGGGACCCTCAACTTATGCTGTTGCATACATAGTTTCTTCAGTTCACCACAACATAACATTCAAATTGTTTCAATACATAACTAAATAGAATTTTATTTTCCAGGAGTGCCCACCTGGGTCACAGGACTTCCGGGAAATGCAGTGCGCAGAATTTGACAATGTGGCATTTCGAGGCAAATACTATTCATGGAAAAGCTACAAAGGAGGCAGGTATCTCTTAGTAGTAGCATGGTATCTTTACTAGGTCCTCAATGACAAAACCACAAGCCTTACGCGGAAGGAAAGGCAGTGATCTATTTGATGCATGTACTATGTTAAGGGAGTGTATTTTCTGTTTAAACTCTGGGAAACAAATATGGATATGTGCAATTTTATGGGCATGGCTTCTAAGATTTTAAAAGGTTAAATTAATATTTGTAAGTGTAACTAATACAATCCAGCAAAAAGTACTCATTGTTTGTTAAAATATATCGTACTTAACTGTCCCTGCTTTAGTGGTCTGAAACTCTTTCCTCTATAACAGGTCAATGGGGAGTTTGTAAGTGATGTCATCCTTTATAAAGAGTTCTTTGTCTTGACATTGCTGAAGTATTAATTACTTTGTGGATGGTACAGAATATTATGTGCCTCACAAAGAGTCTTCAGGAAAATATAAAATCACTTCAAGTTAGTCTGATGGGAAATGGAGAAGGACCATTTAGGGTTTGTGCAATAAAAGTTAAAGATACCTAAAAAATAATAATACTCAACTTGCAGAAAATATTTTTTTTTTGTAAATATTTTATTATATCTTTTCATGTGACAACACTGAAGAAATGACACTTTGCTACAATGTAAAGTAGTGAGTGTACAGCTTGTATAACAGTGTAAATTTGCTGTCCCCTCAAAATAACTCAACACACAGCCATTAATGTTTAAACCGCTGGTAACAAAAGTGAGTACACCCCTAAGTGAAAATGTCCAAATTGGGTCCAAAGTGTCAATATTTTGTATGGCCATTATTATTTTCCAGCACTGCCTTAACCCTCTTGGGCATGGAGTTCACCAGAGCTTCACAGGTTGCCACTGGAGTCCTCTTCCACTCCTCCATGACGACATCATGGAGCTGGTGGATGTTATATGTTAGTCCACTTTCCTTTTGAGGATACCCCACAGATACTCAATAGGGTTTAGGTCTGGAGACATGTTTGGCTAGTCGAACACCTTTACCCTCACCTTCTTTAGCAAGACAGTGGTCATCTTGGAGGTGTGTTTGGGGTCGTTATCATGTTGGAATAGTGCCCTGCGGCCCAGTCCCCGAAGGGAGGGAATCATGCTCTGCTTCAGTATGTTACAGTACATGTTGGCATTCATGGTTCCCTCAATGAACTGTAGCTCCCCAGTGCCGGCAGCACTCATGCAGCCCCAGACCATGACATTCCCACCACCATGCTTGACTGTAGGCTTGTCTTTGTACTCCTCACCTAGTTGCCACGACATACGCTTGACACCATATGAACCATATAAGTTTATCTTGGTCTCATCAGACCACAGGACATGGTTCCAGCAATCCATGTCCTTAGTCTGTTTGTCTTCAGCACTGTTTCCGGGCTTTCTTGTGCATCATCTTTAGAAGAGGCTTCCTTCTGGGACGACAGCCATGCAGACCAATTTGATGCAGTGTGTGGCGTATGGTCTGAGCACTGACAAGCTGATCCCCCACCCCTTCAACCTCTGCAGAAATGCTGGCAGCACTCATATGTCTATTTCCCAAAGATAACCTTTGGATATGACGCTGAGCACGTGCTCTCAACTTCTTTGGTCGACTATGGCGAGGCCTGTTCTGAGTGGAACCTGTCCTGTTAAACCGCTGTATGATCTTGGCCATCGTGCTGCAGCTGTTTCAGGGTCTTGGCAATCTTCTTATAGCCTAGGCCATCTTTATTTAGAGCAGAAAATCTTTTTTCAGATCCCCAGAGAGTTCTATGCCATGAGGTGCCATATTGAACTTCCAGTGACCAGTATGAGAGATTGAGAGCGATAACACCAAATTTAACACCCCTGCTCCCAATTCACACCTGAGACCTTGTAACACTAATGAGTCACATGACACTGGGGAGGGAAAATGGCTAATTGGGCCCAATTTGGACATTTTCACTTAGGGGTGTACTCACTTTTGTTGCCAGCGGTTTAGATATTAATGGCTGTGTGTTGAGTTATTTTAAGGGGACAGCAAATTTACACTGTTATACAAGCTGTACACTCACTACTTTACATTGTAGCAAAGTGTCATTTCTTCAGTGTTGTCACATGAAAAGATATAATAAAATATTTACAAAAATGTGAGGGGTGTACTCACTTTTGTGAGATACTGTATAATTACATAGGTGGTCCATTTAGTGAATTTTCAGGTAATTACAGATGACAAGAGGGCACTCTTTACGTCTGGAGGAAAACAGAAAATTGTATACTCACCTTTCCATAATTTTGCTTTCCTAGTGCATCTTCAGGGCAGCATACACTGGTTTTGGGGGTCTGCCCCTCAGCCTGATAGGACCAATAAACTATAAAGCTCTGAAGGAACCAGCCCGCAGCATTCTCCGTAACTATCACCTCAAGGGTGAGACCCTGTATGCTGTCATGAAGATGCACAGGAAAGGAAAAATACAGACAGGTGAGTATACAATTTTCTGTTTTTTTGGTGCGTTATGGCAGCATACACTGGGAAATAACTCGCCAGTTAGGACTATACAACATAAAGAGAAGATTTAATGACAAGTATTAGGGCAAGCCTGTACAACAGATCTATCAAAAACCACTGTGGTCAGCTGGGCCAGATCTATTTTGTATGTGCTCTTAAGCCCTCTGGAACGGGAAGCCTCTGTAATGAGTAAATCTTTTTGCTGGTTTTAACAAACCAGAAAGCTAAAGTACAAACCAATGCAGCTTGCCCTTTTCTGAGACTATGCGTTATCACAAAAAGGTTGTCTGCTTTTCTGAATGTGGCAGTCTCAGACAGGTAATCTTTCAAGAGTGAGGACTACATCCAGTGGATGGGGGGACCCCTGACTGGTTAAGTAAGGATGGGAGTATTACTTCTTGATTGAAGTGAAAAGACATAGCTACTTTTGCAAAGAAGCGTTCCAAAGGTTTTAGGACCACTCTAAAAAAGCTTTCAAGGTTAAGTCCCACATAGATGCTGACTCTGAAGGATGGAAAGGAGCTTTTGCCAGAGCTACAGGGACCACTGCTAGATTCCACTTGGGAAAGGTTGGTTTCCTAAGTGGCCTCAACTTTAAGCATGCCTTTATGAACTGGATGAACAGAGGATGGAGGCCTATTTGACTCCTGTCATGGCCAATAGAGCTGAGATGTGGACTTTCAAAGTATTTACACCTAAGTCTAACTGAAGGAGCTGAAGGATTTGAAGCAGCTTTGGAGATAACGGGTTCCAGGTGTTTCATATGGCAAGCTCTGCAAACTTTGCCCAGACCTTCTGATAAGTCTTATTTGTTGTACTCTTTCTGGCTAGTAATAGTACGGTCACCACCTCCTCTGAGCAACCCTGGCCTAACAGCTTCTGCATCTCAATTTCCACACCATGAGGTGTAACCTTGGGATTCTGGGTGTAAGAACTGTGCCTGAGAGTTACTGGAAGAGTTACTGGTGGTTCCACACTGAGTTGGAGTAAGGTTGGAAACCAAGGTTTCCTGAGCCAGAATAATGTAAATGCACCCCAATCTATGAAGTAAAGTCTATCTACAGTATTTTCTCCTGTCATTTTCGCCAGATTTTTAGAGACTTCTTTGTGAATATACAAGCATAAACATCATTTGCCGCAGAAAACTTTCCAATCACTCCAAACATAATACATTGTACATGCATATCACAATGGTCTAATCCATTGTTAGAATATATGTCATATGTAGTGAGGATACTTTACTTTTTCACAATTATTTTTAGAGATATCTCCCCACAAGTTCCTACTAACACTATTGTTCTTTATAGCTATCTATAAGGGGTAATTCCTGCCAGTGACCACAAGTGTAAGGAGCATTCCTCCCACTGACCATCACACTACTGTATTATGAGTTGTAGATATAGTAATTTTTAGCAGTTTTCAGTGCAACTAAAGGCAAAACTTTATTTTTCAGTTTGTATAGAGTAATGAAGGGTTAGTTTTTTTTCTTTTGCCATCTGTGTCCCATTGGGAGATTAACCTTTACTTCTTGTCCCAATTCCAAATCAGGAAGTGAGAGGAAATCCCTGACAATTAAGGGAATGCCTTGGGTTCCCACAGGTCACCAGAACTAGTGTCCCTATTGGGGACTTGTTTGAAAAAAAAAATCAAACAATAAATATAATATAACTACCTATTTACTAATGCATTCGTTTTCACTAGCAGCATAAAGATTAGAAATAGTTAATGTTGATTTAGAGAGTAAAACCACTTTAAGACCCTTGCATTGATGGTCATGCTGTGGTGCTGTTATACACCCCCTCTGCATTGGTGGTCAGGTATAGTGTATTTTAGTATCCCCGCTTTGGTGGTAAGTGGCAGTGCTGTTAAACCACCCACTTTTGTGGTCAGTGGCAATCCTGTTACACTCCCCCACATTGGTAGCCAGTGCCAGTGCTGGTAAACCCCCTACATTGGTGCTCAATAGTTACTTACCTGATTATGCACTCCGGTGCTGCTCTCACTCTTCCTCTCGCTCACTTCATCTGGCTGGGACTATACCTGTACTCTTGGGTGGAGATCACTCTGCCTTGCTATACTACAGGTGTTCTTTCAATGCCAGGTACTGGAACACAGAGAGCATTCCAGTACCCAGCCACCCGCTGCCACTCTGCAATCTGCCCACGGGTGTCCATCAGGTGATGGCCCAAGTCCAGTACTTAAATACATTGAGCCAGTGACCCACAAGTTTGACAACAGGGCTCTAAAAGATTAATTACCAAAGTTCCATATTCTATTAATCAAACTGCTGAGGCAGAGCTAAATAAAGATAACCTGGCAGCCCATATATTTCCTCTTAGGCTGCACTGGGAAGGACTTTGGACAGCCACTGAATTGACTTATTATAACAAAAACATTCTAAACAAAGGTCTGATCATTTGTTGCCATACAGTTGAATTCCACTGTTTATGTCCCCAAATAGGCTGTGTGAGAAGTGGCAAAACCCAGATATTAGGGGGTTAATAACCGGAGATTTACATCATAAAGTATCCGCATATGCGGATGATCTTTTATTCTGCCTTACTAAACCTGTTATATCTATGCCAAACCTACTAAGAGAATTGCACCAATATGGTGCACTGTCCAATTTAAAAACTAATATGTCCAAGTCAGAGACAATGGGTTTTTTTATGACTACGACTCAAATTAACATTTTAAAAATGAATTTTAAGTTTAGATGGACCTATACGGGCATCGAATACCTGGGCACGTTGATTCCACCTAAATTGGACCAAACCTTTGAGTTGAATTTTCCACCTCTACTGAGTAGAGTGAAACTCTTACTTTCTAAATGGCATCAGGGCCTTTTCTCTTGGTTCGGTAGATGTAACATAATAAAAATATCAGTATTACCTAATTTTTCCTATCTCTTTCAAACTCTACCCATTCATATACCCCCATAATTCTTTAAACAGACTAATAAGATGATAACTGAATTCATTTGAGCCCATAAAAGGCCCAGAATTCTGTTTAATGACAATGCCTATACAATATGCGGGGTAGCGGTACCAGATATGCAGAAATATTATCAGGCGGCTCATATGGCGCGACTAGTAGACTGGTGTAGGCATGCTGGCACTAAAATATGGCCAAAAATCGAGCAATCACAGTGTGAGGTCCCATTGCGTTGTGCGGTTTGGTACTTTGGAGACCTGAGTTCAGCTCTCAAAAAGCACCCAACCTTGGGCCCTAACCTGCGTATTTGCTCTCGAATATGTTCCACCACTTTATTATCATCTGTCAACTCCCCCCTATACCCTATTGTAGGGAATCCTCATTTCCCTCCGGGACTACAGGAGGGACCCTTTAGGAAACTTTCAGAATCACAGTGTTTTCAGGCTTCGCATTTTATACAAATAGCAACCGGGACATGGCTCTCATTACCTGAACTAATCTCATCCAACGACCGTTTCTGTCTTGATTTCTGGAGTGCAGCTCAGTTGCGACATTTCCTTAACACTCTCCCACCTCCAGACAGATTTCAACGAACATTGACATCCTTAGAACAAGTATGTGAAGGGACGGGGCCTTGCTCTCACTTAATCTCGCAAATGTATGCACTACTGGTTGCCCCCCAAGAGGATTATGTCCCTCCATATATAAGGAAGTGGGAAATGACATTAGACCGGACTTTCACCCAGGCACAACATAGGCAGATAGTAAATCTTGCGTTAAAATCTTCAATATCCACAAGAATCCAAGAAACTAATTTTAAAATAATGACAAGATGGTATCGTACACCCTCATTACTTAATAAATTCCTTCCTGGAGATCCCGGACAAATGTTGGAGGTGTCAGGAGGAAAGAGGGACTCTACTCCACGTTCTTTGGTCCTGCCCAAAACTGGAGTACTTCTGGAGGGTGATACGGCGGATAGCACAGAAATTTACTGAGTATAACCTCCCAGAAGATCTAGCCCTATTTTTGTTACATGTCTCAAATATACCGGGGAAAACAGATAGAAAATTAATTTTGCGCCATCTTATTAATGCTGCTAGATCATGTATCGTACGGCCGTGGAGAGATACGAGCCCTCTCACAATTCTTACATGGGTCACACGAATTGAAGAGGTTAATAGGATGGAAGATTTGTTATTATCGGCTCAAAATCGAAAGGAGACATATTTAGAAACTTGGGGCCAATGGAATACATTTAAATTTCCCGGAGGAAGGGAGTTCCCTCTTTGCTCCTGAGAGTATTTGAAAAAGAGAGGAGTGGGGGGCCTTGGGGGTGCCCCCACTTCCCTGGATGATGGTATAGTAAACTCGCCTTTTCCTCAGTACATTTCCCCTCCAACTCCGACTCCCCCTCCCCTATCAGTGTTTTTTTTTTTTCTTCTCTCTTTCTATCTTTTTTCTCTTTTTTTTTTAGGAATGCTAACTTTCTCCGTTTGCCTCTTCAGATATGTAGAGGTTTTTCTTATTAGTAAAGTATGTTGTCAGGGCATACAAGAGAAGCAGGTCTAATGGAAGATAGAATGGGGACTATCTCAAATAACTAGTTATTGTTTTTTCTGTGGATGTATTTAAGATAGGAGTAATGCTGTTAATTGGATTTTGAATGGATTTGTTGGAGCTCATATGATTGATGGATTAATTAAATTGTTCATTTCTCAGTATGTATGACAACTAAAATAAAGAAATGTAAAAAGTGTGTGAAAAGTGAACCAGGCTTACCTATGCACCTGGCCCATTAGGATTGACCATTTTCTAAAAAAGCTAAGATTTACACTTCCCTGGACAACCTCTCAAACATAGTTACATAGTTGGTAAGGTTGAACAAAGACACTGGACCATCCAGTTCAGTGTGCGTGTGTGTGTGTCACTACCATTTTCAGTATCCCTGAACATTGTGTTTGCTAAGAAACACAATTTTTTAAATTCACATACACTATTCGCTGACACCACCAACTGTGGAAGGGAGTTCCACATCCTTACCACTTTAACAGTGTCTTCTTTAGAGACCTTAGATGAAATAGTTTTCTACCAATGACACAGTGACCCTTTAAAGATTTGTATATTGTGATCATATCCCCTCTTACGTTCTTCTACTCTAGGGAGAGTAAGTTGGATTTTTGCATCCATCATAAAAGAGGTCCTCCAGTCCCATTGCCCTTTTCTGGACTTTCCCCAGTTCAAGGGCATCCTTTCTGAAGACTGATGACCAAACCAATATAGGATACTTAAAGAGGAAAAAGCATTCATACCCCATTTTCCACATTTTGTCATGTTACAACCAAAAACGTAAATGTATTTTATTGGGATTTTATGTTATAGACCAACACAAAGTGGCACATAATTGTGAAGTGGAAGGAAAATTATAAATGTTTTTCAAAATTTTTTACAAATAAATATGCATTTGTATTCAGCCCCCTTTACTCTGAAACCCCTAACTAAAATCTAGCGGAACCAACTGCTTTCAGAGGTCACCTAATGTGCAAATAGGGTCCACCTGTTGTAATTTAATCTCAGGTGTTCTGTGAAGCCCTCAGAGGTTTGTTAGAGAACCTTAGTGAACAAACAGCACCATGAAGGCCAAGGAACACACCAGACAGGTCAGGGATAAAGTTGTGGAGAAGTTTAAAGCAGTGCTAGGTTATAAAAACATTACACACTTTGAACATCTTACTGAGCACTGTTCAATCCATCATCCGAAAATGGAAAGTGTATGGCACAACTGCAAACCTACCAAGACATGGCCGTCCACCTAAACTGACAGATTGGGCAAGGAGATCATTAATAAGAGAAGCAGCCAAGAGGCCCATGGTAACTCTGGAGGAGCTGCAGAGATCCACAGCTCAGGTGGGAGCCTCTGTCCACAGGACAACTATTAGTAGCGCACTCCACAATCCACAAATCTGGTCTTTATGGAAGAGTGGCAAGAAGAAAGTCATTGTTGAAAGAAAGCCATAAGAAGTCCAGTTTTTGCAGTTTGTGAAAAGCCATGTGGGGGACACAGCAAACAGGTGGAAGAAGGTGCTCTGGTCAGATGAGACCAAAATTTTACTTTTTGCCCTGAAAGCAAAACTCTATGTATGGTGGAAAACTAACACTGAACATCGCCCTGAACACACCATAGTCACCATGAAACATGGTGGCAGCAGCATCATGTTGTGGGGATGCTTTTCTTCAGCAGGGACAAGAAAGCTGGTCAGAGTTGATGGGAAGATGGATGGAGCCAAATACAGGGAAATCTTAGAAAAAAAACAGTTAAGAGTCTGCAAAAGACTTGAGACTGGGGCGAAGGTTCACCTTCCAGCAGGACAACAACCCTAAACATACAGCCAGAGCTACAATGGAATGGTTTAGATCAAAGCATATTGATGTGTTAGAATGGCCCAGTCAAAGTCCGGACCTAAACCCAATTGAGAATCAGTGGCAAGGCTTGAAAATTGCTGTTCACAGACGCTCTCCATCCAATCTGACGGAGCTTAAGTTATTTTGCAAAGTATAGTGGGCAAAAAATTCACTCTCTAGATGTGCAAAGCTGGTAGAGTCATACCCAAAAAGACTTGCAGGTGTAATTGCAGCAAAAGGTCTACAAAGTATTGACTCAGGGGGGCTGAATACAAATGCACACCACGCTTTTAACATATTTATTTGTAAAAAAATTTGAAAACCACTTATTTTGCTTTCACTTCATGATTATGTGCCACTTTGTGTTGGTCTCTCACATAAAAGTTTTCTCCCTATTGTGGGGTCACCAGTACGGTATTTGTAAATTGAAATCATATCCCCTCTCAAGCGTCTCTTCTCCAGAGAGAATAAGTTCAGTGCTCGCAACCTTTCCTCATAACTAATATCCTCCATACCCTTTATTAGCTTTGTTACCCTTCTTTGTACTTGCTCCCTTTCCAGTACATCCTTCCTGAGGACTGGTGGGCGGAACTGTACAGCATACTCCAGGTGCGGCCGGACCAGAGTGTTGTAGAGTGGGAGAATTATCGTTTTATCTCTGGAATTAATCCCCTTTTTAATGCATGCCACTATTCTGTTTGCTTTGTTAGCAGCAGCTTGCATGACATTGCTGAGCCTATCATCTACTAGGACCCCCAGGTCCTTTTCCATCCTAGATTCCCCCCAGAGGTTCTCCCCCCAGTGTATAGATTGCATTCCTATTTTTGCCACCCAAATGCATTATTTTACATTTTTCTACATTAAACCTCATTTACCAAGTAGTTGCCCACCCCATTAATTTGTTCAGATCTTTTTGCAAGGTTTCCACATCCTGCGGAGAAGTCATTGCCCTGCTTAGCTTAGTATCGTCCGCAAATACAGAGATTGAACTGTTTACCCCATCCTCCAGGTCATTTATGAACAAAATAAACAGGATTGGTCCCAGCACAGAACCCTGGGGACCCCATTACCTACCCCTGACCATTCCGAGTACTCCCCATTTATCACCACCCTCTGAACTCGCCCTTGAAGCCAGTTTTCAATCCAGTTTTCAATCCATTTACTCACCGTATGGTCCATGCCAATGGACCTTATTTTGTACAGTAAATGTTTATGGGGGACTGTGTCAAATGCTTTTGCAAAATCCAGATACACCACATCTATGGGCCTTCATTTATCTAGATGGCAACTCACCTCCTCATAGAAGGTTATAAGATTGGTTCATTCCTGAATCCATGCTGATTACTGCTAATGATACCGTTCTCATTACTAAAATCTTGTATATAGTCCCTTATCATCCCCTCCAAGAGTTTACATACTGTTGATGTTAGGCTAACTGGCCTGTAATTCCCAGGGATGTATTTTGGGCCCTTTTTAAATATTGGTGCTACATTGGCTTTTCTCCAATCAGCTGGTACCCTTCCAGTCAGTAGACTGTCAGTAAAAATGAGGAACAATGGTTCGGCAATTACTTGACTGAGTTCCCTAAGTACTCTCGGGTTTAAGCCATCTGGTCCCGGTAATTTATTAATGTTATGTTTCCCAAGTCTAATTTTAATTCTGTCCTCTGTTAACCATGGAGGTGCTTCCTGTGATGTGTCATGAGGATAAACACTGCAGTTTTGGTTACGGAAGCCCCCCGATTCCCTCGTGAAGACTAAGGAGAAGAATAAATTCAATACCTTCGCCATCTCCCCATCCTTTGTAACCAGATGTCCTTCCTCATTCTTTATGGGGCCAATATGGTCTGTCCTCCCTTTTTTACTCTTTACATACTTAAAGAATTTCTTGAGATTTTTTTTGCTTTCCTCTGCTATGTGTCTTTCATGTTCTATCTTAGCTGTCCTTATTGCACCCTTACATTTCTTGTTGCATTCTTTATAAAGACTTTATAAAGTCTGAATGCTGAGGATGATCCCTCAACCTAGTATTTTTTTGAAGGCCTTCTCCTTTGCTTTTATATGCATTTTTACATTGTAGTTAAGTCATCCAGGACTTTTGTTCGCTCTTTTAAATGTATTACCCAATGGGATGCATTGGCCAATGCCCTTATTTAATATGCTCTTAAAGCAAACCCATCTCTCCTCCGTGTTTTTTGTTCCTAAGATTTTATCCCAATTTATGCCTTCTAGCAAGGTTCGAAATTTTAGGGAAGTTGGCTCTTTTGCAATTCAGTGTCTTTGTATTCCCCTTATGTTTCCTATTTGTGTGATTTATGAAGCCAATTGACCTGTGATTGCTGTTACCTAAATTGCCCCGTATTTCCACATCCGTGATCAGGTTTGTATTGTTGGTAATCAGTAGATCCAGTAACGCTTTATTTCTAGTTGGTGCATCTACCATCTGAAAATTGTCCTGCAAGACATTTAGGAACTGGCGAGCCTTAGAAGAATCCGTGGTTCCCTCCGCCCAGTCTATATCTGGATAATTAAAATCCCCCATTATGATAACACTTCCCATCCTTGCTGCTAATCTAATTTGTGATAGGAGATCTGTCTCCCCTTCCTCCCTCAGGTTAGGGGGCCTATAGCATACTCCCAGTATTATTTTCCCCTTAGCTTCATCCCTTTGGAGCTCTACCCATAAGGATTGCACCAACAAAGAAAAGGCGCCTCTAAGTGCAGAAGTAGACACATTTTAATATCCCCAACGGGATTAAAAACACTTACAAGATAAGAAGGCAAAAACGACACATCATGAAAATACGTGGGAGGATGCGTTCTGCGGCATTGGAAGGGGTCACAGTGGAAGAAAGTCCCCAGGCTGTTTGTGTGTAATCACAGCAGATCCAATCAGCCGGTGGAACTGATGTAATCCAAGGAAAAGAAGAGAAGACCCAGAAGTGATGTCAGCGCTGAGGGACAACAAACCAGCCTGGACTGCAGCGCAGAGCGGATGAGGTCATAAGAGAGGGACGCATTTCGGAACTCTAGATGGTTCCTTTATCAACCTATGACCATGGGAATAGCTGTACATAATTTATATTCTTTGGGCTGGCCGTGGGCAGGAACAATAATGAGAAAAGAGGAAGCCGACAGTATAAAATAGCGTTCTTAAGAAGAAAAAATGTGTGTAGAAAAATGTATGTATAAAAATGAGTTTAACACTTTTTAATAAAATAAATATATAATAAAGGAATTATAAAAGGATGAAAATGTTTAAAATTGTTAGGAAATTAGAGAGCACATATAAATAGAGAAAGCCAACAGCAATCAATGAGATATAAATGTGTATGAACAAATGTGTTGTGCAGGCTAGTAGATAATTGTGTAAGCCTATGCATACACACACACATACACATATATGCACATACACACTAGAGTTTTGCATATCATGAGTATGTGTGTGCGCCAAGATTTTTTCAGACAAATATAGTTGACATATGACATCACATATTGGTGGAATCATAAAATAACTCATGAGGAGGAAAATGATAATAGGAGGTCTGAGGTCTATGAAATCTAAAGTATAGCACTGAGTTCAAAGTCCTCATTTAACCCTCCAGGGGCCAGAACGTTTAGTAAAAAAATCCAGTACATTTCCCTATGGCAAAGTCTTCTGTAGCGCTCAGCTGCAGGAAGATCCCTAGGCAGCGGAGGAAGATGCCGGACAAGAACACCGGAGGAAGCACCAGAAGAACTAGAAGAAGAAGAAGATGGAGGAAGAAACCGAAGGAAGATAGAAGATAGAAGATAGAAGAAAGAAGAAGCATTTAAATAAAGGAATTGTCAAAAACTGTCTCTTGTCATTTTTAACATTTTTGACAGTGCGTCACAAAATGCAGGGTTACATAACGGGTGACCCCGCCCCCTCTGATGTCACGGGGAATGCCACAGGGAAGTCCCCGTCAAGTCCCTGTGCGTCAGAGGGGGCGGGGTCACCGGGTGGCCCTGCCCGCCGTTATTTAAGAACCGTCAGAAGAGGAGAAGCGTCACACAGCGGGAGCCTCCCTCCATGCCATCATGGATGCAGAGCGGCCCGAGGAGAAAAAGAGAAGAAAACGCAGCGGAGGAAGATGCCGGACAAGAACACCGGAGGAAGCACCAGAAGAACTAGAAGAAGAAGAAGATGGAGGAAGAAACCGAAGGAAGATAGAAGATAGAAGATAGAAGAAAGAAGAAGCATTTAAATAAAGGAATTGTCAAAAACTGTCTCTTGTCATTTTTAACATTTTTGACAGTTTTTTGTGAAATGGTAGGGGTACCCCCTTACCATTTCACACAGGGGGGAGGGCTGGGATCTGGGGGTCCCCTTGTTAAAGGGCGCTTCCAGATTCCGATAAGCCCCCCCGCCCGCAGACCCCCACAACCACCGGGCAAGGGTTGTGGGGATGAGGCCCTTGTCCTCATCAACATGGGGACAAGGTGTTTTGGGGGGCTACCCCAAAGCACCCTCCCAATGTTGAGGGCATGTGGCCTGGTACGGTTCAGGGGGGCGCTCTCTCGTCCCCCCCCCCCCCTCTTTTCCTGCGGCCTGCCAGGTTGCGTGCTCGGATAAGGGTCTGGTATAGATTTTGAGGGGGACCCCACGCCATTTTTAAAAAAAAATGTTGTCCGGGGTTCCCCTTAATATCCATACCAGACCTGAAGGGCCTGGTATGGAATTTAGGGGGACCCCCCCACGTCATTTTTTTTTTAAATTTTGGTTCGGGGGTTCCCCTGTGGGGAATTCCCATGCCGTTTTTATCAATGAACTTTTATGTGTATTGTCCGACTGGCAATTCAGTAATAGCCGCGAGTAGTTTTAAATGACTTTTTTTACCTTTGAAATGTCATTTTGCTGTCAGACTGCTCTAAACACGGGAAACATGCGCCCCTTTACAGGCATACTATAGACACCCCCCAGGTACGGAATTTAAAGGAATATTACACTTTTATTGTTTCACTTTAAGCATTATTAAAATCACTGCTCCCGAAAAAACGGCCATTTTTAAAACTTTTTTTTGCATTGATCCATGTCCCCTGGGGCAGGACCCAGGTCCCCAAACACTTTTCATGACAATAACTTGCATATAAGCCTTTAAAATTAGCACTTTTGATTATTCATGTTCGTGTCCCATAGACTTTAACGGTGTTCGCGTGTTCGAACAAATTTTTTGCCTGTTCGCAAGTTCTGGTGCGAACCGAACAGGGGGGGTGTTTGGCTCATCCCTACTCATGATATGCAAAACTCTAGTGTGTATGTGCATATATGTGTATGTGTGTGTGTATGCATAGGCTTACACAATTATCTACTAGCCTGCACCACACATTTATTCATACACATTTATATCTCATTGATTGCTGTTGGCTTTCTCTATTTATATGGGCTCTCTAATTTCCTAACAATTTTAAACATTTTCATCTTTTTATAATTCCTTTATTATATATTTATTTTATTTTATTTTAAATTGTTAAACACATTTTTATACATACATTTTTCTACACACATTTTTTTTCTTCTTAAGAACGCTATTTTATACTGTCCACTTCCTCTTTTCCCGCTATTGTTCCCGCCCATGGCCAGCCCATAGAATATAAATTGTGTACAGCTATTCCCATTGTCATAGGTTGATAAAGGAACCATCTAGAGTTACGAAACGCGTCCCTTTCTTATGACCTCATCCGCTCTGAGCTGCGGTCCAGGCTGGTTTGTTGTCCCTCAGCGCTGACATCACTTCCGGGTCTTCTCTTCCTCTCCTTGGATTATGTCAGTTCCACCGGCGTTCCAGCGTCTTAGACACTCTGCTGCTGACTGTGACTGGATCCGCTGTGATTACACACGAACAGCCTGGGGACTTTCTTCTGCTGTGACCCCTTCCAATGCCGCAGAACGCATCCTCCCACGTATTTTCATGATGTGCCGTTTTTGCCTTCTTATCTTGTAAGTGTTTTTAATCCCGTTGGGGATATAAAAATGTGTCTACTTCTGCACTTAGAGGCGCCTTTTCTTTGTTTGTGTTTTTATAGAAACTGCTTCATTCTGTAAGCTGCAACCATAAGTACTGAAGAAACCTCCATATTATTGCCACCACCATTATTATTGGACTTTTGCATAGAGACATTGTTTTATTTTGAAGTTCTGAGCACCCTAACCATCCCCTTTTTTTTTACTGTATAAGGATTCCACCTCCTCCCTAGCTCCCTTAGTGATGTCATCTCTCACATTCACTTGTACATTATTCTTGATATATAGGCATACCCCTCCCCCTTTTTTACCCTCTCTAGCCTTGCGATAAAGGGTATACCCTTGAATGGTTGCCAGCCAATCATGAGAGCTGTTGAACCAGGTCTCTGAAATTCCCACAAAATCCAAATCCTCCACGTACAACAGTATCTCTAGTTCACCCATCTTGTCCGTCATGCTCCTGGCATTGGTGAACATGCCACGCAGTTTAGACCGGTCGTATTTTATCCTCTTATTGGGTGTTCCGAGATTGCAACTAGGACTTGCTACTATACTTACCTTGGGTTTATGTGCTTTGGTCAACCTATTACTAATGCCCCCAATACTACCCTCTGGAATATGTTCCGCGCTATCTCTACCTCTGGACCCCCCCCTGCAGTTCCTCTTTAAATACCCTTTCCCACAGCTCCACTGTGCAGTCACGTGATCTCCCTCTGCTCTCCTTCCTCGATATAAGAACCCTAGCGGGAGGGGCTGAGATTCCCCAATGATGTCAGCCAGCAGATGGAGGTCATGTGACCGCACAGAGGAGCTGTGCAAAAGGTATTTAGAATTATAATAAAAAAAACTGACATAATGTACTGAATATCTCGCTAAAACAGAGGATACAAGTATGAAGAAAATATTTTTTTGGAGGCTATCATGGACTTTAATGGTACTGTACAAGGACATACAAGGAAAATACATAGATAAATCTATAAAAGATAAAACACATATAAAAGCAAGGAGATGTTCCACAATAAGGCACAGAAAGTGTTCTCTATTGGCTGGATAATAGTACAGTGAAGGCAAAAGGCTGATACTTATGACCTATCACATAACATGTATCCAAATCTTTTCTCTCGACGTGTTTCCCAGAGGAATCCGTTTCTTCAGGAGTTTTAGAGAGTGAATAAACTTGTCTATAAGAAGAAAATAACAGTCATGACAAAAACATGATGAAAAGAGATAATGTGTTTGATCAGAGGATACAAGTAATTGTGTTATGTTCTGGAAAGGGGTTTGGGCCTGGAACTAGAGTGGCAGGCAGCTTGTGTGTGAGCCCTGACAAATCTACATTGAGATGGCAGGGGGCGGGCCTCATATATAAGCTGAGGTGATTCTCCACAGGGGGAGAGCCGGCTTGGTGAAGTGAGGAATGGCATGTTAGTCGCAGGAGGCCATCCCCTTCTGAGGGGGGGTGCGCCGAATGCAGGAGAGGCCCGGGGATGAGCTGTGAGGGAACATTGCCTCTACACGGTCATTGGCAATGTCTCTGCCACCACACGTTCGGATGGCAAGGGACTCCTGGAGCAGAAAGGCAGATGAAACTGGCGGTACGCATGGTCCAGTCAAAGTTCCTTATCAAGGACTCAGGGCTGTTGGAAGTTCGGTGAGTGTTACCACAGTGGGGCTGGAGGTGCCAAGGGCTGAAGTGCCAAGGGCTGGAGTGCCAAGGAGTCTGTGAAGGGAACTCTGCTAGTACACGGTCACTAGTGGAGTCTTCATCAATACACAAGGTGGATGATGGGGAGTCCTGGATCAGAAAAGAGACTGTGGGGATCTGTGTTAAGTCGATGCTGCCTGCGGGCACATGATTTGCAAGTTGGGCTGGCTGGGAACAGTAGTCCATATTTCCTAGAAGATATGCTTTTAACCCACTGGGCCTCCAAGGAGAGGTTCTGCAGGCCTCAGGCCTAGTGGCAGCGAGCAACAAGAGCCATAGAAGGGAGGCTTATCCAGAGTGGGCCCCTACTATTCAATAGAAGAGGATGTGTCATATTTCAATACAGTAACTGCAAGTTTGTGTAGGAGGAACCAAGTGTACAGGAGGAAACAAGTTATGGGCAGGAGGTGAAAAAGATCTAAGAACATTGCTTTTACACGGTCATTAGTGATGTCTCAGCCATCACACAGTCGGATGGCAGGGAATTCTTATGCCACGTACACACGACCGGACTTTCCGGCAGAAAAGGTCAGACGGAACCATTCTGTCGGACATTCCGATCGTGTGTGGGCTTCATCAGACTTTTTCTTTCTAAAATTCTGATGGACCTAGAAATAGAACACATTTCAAATCTTTCCGATGGACTCAATCCCTATCAGGAAAACCGTTCGTCTGTATGCTAGTCCAACAGACCAAAAACGACGCAAGGGCAGCTATTGGCTACTGGCTATTGAACTTCCTTTTTCTAGTCCCGTCGTACGTCACCGCGTTCTAAACAAACGGACTTTGGTGTGATGGTGTGTAGGCAAGTCCGTTTCAGCGGAACTCCGTCGGAGCTCCATCGGAAAGACCGCCAGAGTCTACTCTGACGGAAAGTCCGGTTGTGTGTACGCAGCATTAGATGGAATAGTCTGCAGAGGTTGAGCCGCAGGAGTAACAACAGTCTGCATGGAGATGCAGGAGGAGATCCATACCTAAATATGCACAATATATCTTCTGGCTCTACTTTTAATCAAAGTGTACTAAAATCCTTAAATATGATGGCAATAACTTATCCTATGGGCATCCCATATTCCTATCCAAGTTGTACCCCCCAATAAAAAACAAAAACAAAGCTTGCAAAAGACTGTTCATTGTCTCTGGAAGTGATGTATGAAGTCTGGCAGTGGGGTGATTTGGAGGATTGTTTGTTATTAGCTGCAACACCATGGCTACACATCATGTGATATCACCTCAATGGTGTTTTTTATTCTACAACAAATTACAATAAGGAACAGATCATTTAAAAAATATTAGCCTCTGTGGAGTGTTTCTATTTTGTACGTACTATTGAAACTACCAGACCAAACAAAATGCATCATGTCAGCTAAATGTGCCTTGCAGACTTTGCCCTTAACATCTTGTCCTGTACACTCACGTCCATGGACTCAAGTAACCTATTTTACCCAATCTCATCCAGCTGCAGTGATGGAAGACAGCCTACAGCGTTTACGCAACAAAGTATAATTTGACCTTGATGTATACCATATTCTGCACCTGCCTATCTGTTCTTCCATGTAAAATGTGTGCTCTGTGTTTATTTTACACCCATGTGTCAGCCCCCCCCTTTCACGGATCATCCAGTCTGTGTTCTGTTCACCCCACCTCCTCCCCTCACTGGCTTGTTGGGGAATTTTTCCCTTGGGAGATTTTGCATACAATTTCTAAAGTGGAAGATTTAGCTGAAATGCTCAGCTCAGCGCATTCCTGAAGGGAGAGTGCAGAGGTGCAAAGGGAAAATGAGGCCGGGAACAAAGCTTATCTACACCAGATGCAGCTAAATTCTTCCAGAGATCAGGAGTGCAGGGAACCTTGTCTATACAAGACAAGTGTACAAAACCCAACACACTGATAAACAAAAATCAGAACGTACTAATAGCTGACTTTATATTTTAACACGCCTTACATTTTGTGCTGTGAATATTTGGCTTACAATAGAACAGTATGCTTATTACAGTATCAGCAAAATCAGATCAAGTTTTTGTCAGCATAAACCACATCTGGACCTGAAATGCCTAGGCTTCTCTGTCACTAAGAAATATGGCCCAACATTCTGACGAAGAACAATATTCTCCGTCACAAAGACAGCTGCTTAAGTCTCAAGTCTTGGTATTGGCTCAACAATATAAGCTGGCTTTGTTAAATGGAGTTCAGGTCCTTTATTTCTATAACCAACTCAGCTAAATATTCTAAAGTGTATATATAACTTTTTGTTATAGTTTTCGATAGGGTAGGGAAGAGCTAAACCCCCTATTAGGTGTTTTTTGTTTTTTTTGCTTTCTGTACAAATGGGTAAATTTCCCTTCACTTCTTGTCCCAGAGATGCAATAGGAATTTAAAGAAACTCTCCCAAAGTAAAGCCTCCTACACACGATCGGATTTTCCGAGGGGAAATGTGTGATGACAGGCTGTTGGCGGAAAATCCCACCATGTGTATGCTCCATTGGACAATTGTTGGCCAACTTTCCTTGGACAAATGTTGGATGGCAGGTTTATAAATTTTCCGCGGACAAATGTGTGTTGTCAGATTTTCCGAGCGTGTGTACACAAGTCCGTCGGAACCAGAAGCAGTCGGTCTTGTAAACTAGCATTCGTAATGGAGAATTAACATTTGTGACATGGCATATTATGAAATCTCGAAATGCAGCGCACAATTCTTTTCTTCTTTAATGGGATAATAATGAAGCTGCTTTGCTGGTGATACTGATGGAGTTATTGCAAACAGATTTTCAAAGGCTTTTTTTTTCTTTTCCAATATTTTTATTCAAGATTTTACAAAAGATATAAGATTAAAGTTTTACATGTTTTGTTTAAGGTGTAAGAACCAATAACAAGACGTTTATACAAAATAATCAAAGAAAAAATAAAAGGAACAAAATGAAAGAGATAGGGAGGTTACACAACAGATAATTCCATATGGTTATTAATTCCTTATTGTGTTTCATGCATAGCTTGAGGAGTCTCTGGAGGAGAATTCTCACTCCCCAGCTCCTCAACTTGGTGTAACCTGTAAATGATCCTCCAATAACGGCCCTAGGGCTTCGATCAACCCTATACTCTTTGGGGCTTATTATATTTAATAAGGTAACAAGAAAGAAAAAGATAGGAAAGTGAGAAGTAGAGGGTAGAAAGAAGAAGGGGGGGGGGAGGTGCACTCCTGTCTTAGAGCGAGGGATTTCTAGGTATCCCATCGCATTATGTATTCGAGATATATTTTATCCAAGGGTCCCATATTCTTTCAAACAAATGCATTTTGTCATTTAAGATAGCAGAAAGACGTTCGTTAACCATAATCCATGACAGTTTAGATTTTATAAGATAAAAGGGGATCGTTGGAGACTTCCATGATTTAGCTATCGCTATTCTCGCTGCAACAAATACAAAATTTATGAGTTTTCGCATGTGTTTCGATGCTCCGTCCACTGGGTGTCCCAACAGTGCCTGCAAGGGTGACTTGATTAAGTTCACTTGGGTTAATGAATATATAAAGTTGTATGTACGGATCCAAAATCTACGCACTTTTGGGCAGGACCACCATGTGTGTATCATGGTGCCTTCGCTGTTGCATCCTCTAAAGCACTGCGGGGAGGCACCCGGAACAAAAGCTGCCACTTTCACTGGGACCATATACCATCTCATCAGAACTTTGTAGTTTGCCTCTATCAAAGAGGTATTAATATATGATTTGGAGGCCTGGAGAGACATTTTGTGCCATTCTTCAGCTGTTAGGCTGATACCTGTATCTTGCTCCCATTTTTTCATATAAAACAATTTCTGAGAGGATGATGATAAAATACCATATATCAATGAAATGTGGCCCGAGTGTTTGTCTATGGTTCTGCAGAAATTTTCCATTTGGGTGGATTTAGTTAAATCTGAACCACGGTTCAGTGTAGTTAAGAAGTGCGCTATCTGGGAATAGCGGTATATTTCTGTATTCGGTAGTTGGTACTTTTCCTGAAGAACCTGTTTTGACATAACCCCTCTGTGGTCGCATAGATCGCCAATCCGTAATAATCCCTTGTTGGTCCACCATTTAAATTCGTGGGGACGGAGACCCAGGGCGAACATAGGATTATTCAGTAATGGGGCCAATGGAGTATGAGGAGATTTAAACTTATAGGTAGTTGCCAGTCTATCCCACAGATCTAATGAAAAGGACAGTGTCGGACACATTATTGTCGGTCTGTCCTTCGGTTTCATCCACATTAGGTGGCTGATCTCCTTATTGGGAAATAACGCTGTTTCCGTTATCATCCAAAGTGGGTTTGATTGTCGGGTATGGAATCGTGTTAGCTGAGATAATTGCGCTGCGTGATAATATTTTATCAGGTCTGGTACTCCCAGTCCACCTTGTAATTTGGGGGTGTATAATGTTCGTCTATTCACCCTGGGTCTCTTGTTCCCCCAGATAAATTCCAGGAGTTTATTCTGGAACCTCGCTAGGTCTGCTCTATCTATTGCTATGGGAAGAGTCCTGAACAAGTATAATACCTTCGGAAGAATAGTCATTTTTACTGAGTACAGTCGACCGAACCAAGATGGGGGGTTGTTTGACCATCGTTTGAGATCCTCTAATAATTTTTTGAACAAGGAGGGGTAATTATATTTGTATAATGTGGCTAGTGATGGGGTAAGGAAGATACCTAAATATGGGAGAGCTGTATCTTTCCACTTAAATGTATATGAATTTCGTAAAGCGCGGATTATGTGCGTTGGTAGCAGTACGTTTAGGGCTTGGGATTTCGAATGATTCACTTTTAAGCCTGAGATTAACGTGAATTGTGTTAGTAGCATGTGCAAGGTGGGTAGTGTGGTGATCGGGGAGGAGAGGAGCAGCAGCAGATCATCAGCAAACAACGCGCACTTATGTTCCCTGTCGCCACTCTTCACTCCCTGTATGTCTGGATGGGCTCGTATCTTTATAGCTAATGGTTCTAATGCTAGAATGAACAACAAGGGGGATAGTGGACATCCCTGTCTGGTTCCTCTGTGTATGTCTATTGGCTGAGACCGGAAACCCTTGACAACTAGGTGTGCTGTGGGAGTATGATAAATGTTTTCTAGTGTCTTCAGGAAATTCGGTCCAAACCCATAGCGTTTCATTATGAAAAATAGATAGTCCCATGATAGGGAGTCAAAGGCCTTGTGTAAGTCCAGGGAGACCAAAAGTGCTCCCCTCTGGCCCCCCCCATCCCACCCTGAGTTCAGGGCAGATATTATGTTGATAATTCTTCTAGTTTGGTCTGAGGCCTGGCGATTGGGGACGAATCCCACCTGGTCTGGGTGAATATATTTGGATATAAACGAATTCATTCGAGTGGCCAAAATCTTTGTCATTATCTTTAAGTCTAAATTAATTAGTGATATTGGGCGGTAATTTGCGCAATCTCCAAGATCTTTATTTGGTTTTGGTATTATATGGATATAGGCATTATTTTCATGTGTTGGAAGTGGGTTTCCTTTTCTTATTTCATTAAAAAAAGAGCATAAATGGGGGACTAGTATTTCAGTGTATTTTCTGTAGTAATGTCCAGAAAAACCATCAGGACCCGGTGCTTTGGAAGGGTTTATGTGTTTAATAGCTGCGGCCACTTCCCCTGCTGTGAACTCCGCCTCCATTAGCTCTGTGTGGTCCCGTTCCAATGTGGGTAATGTAATGTCACTGAGGAATTCCTCTGCTTTGGTTTCATGTAGAGGTGTAGGGGTATCATACAATTTAGAGTAAAAGAAAAAAATTCTTGTAGTATTAGCTGTGGGTTCTGTGTAAGCTGACCATTATGTAAACGTAATTTAGGTAGGGCTGGTGTGTATGGTCTAGGGGTTAGTTTCCGAGCTAGAAGTTTATTAGGTTTATCTCCCATGGTATCTATGTCTGGACCATCTTATTTTTTTTTCCGCTTTTGTGGTAAGGCTCAGATTTAGGGCTGTGCGAGCTGTATCGATCTGATCTCTGAGATCAATGGTTTGATTGGTCTTTTGTTCCTGCGTGAGGCGTTGAAGTTCTTCCGTTTGTTGTTTTATCGTGAGTTTGCGCTCTCGTTTCGCTCTAGAGGCAAGCTGAATCAGCTTACCGCGGATGGTGGCCTTGTGTGCCGCCCATGTTATAATAGGGGAAGGGGATGAGGAAAGATTGTTTCGGAAGTATTCCTTAAGAGCTAGCTCTGTTTCCGTCGCAATAATAGGGTCATTCAATAAGGATTCATTTAATCGCCACGACGACGGTTGAGATTTTGACCATAGATCGGTAAGAGTGATTTGTATTGAAGAATGGTCTGACCAGGCCATGGGGATGATTTTGGTCGATGAAATAAATGAAAGTAGCGGGGAGAGTGTAAATAAATGGTCTATTCGGGAGTATGTTTTGTGAACATGGGAATAGAATGTAAAGTCTCTGGACGTGGGATGGGCATTTCTCCATATGTCAATCAGATCATAACTATGGAGCAGGCGGGCAATCTCTCCACTTTGTTTCGGGGTGTGTTTTAGGAACGTTTTGCCTGGGTTGGATTTATCTAGGATTTGATCTAAAGAAGTATTGCTATCTCCACCTAGGATCACGTGTCCCTCCACATGTGGCATTATTGTTGTTAACATTGTGCGTAGGAACTGTTTTTGTCCTGTGTTAGGGGCGTAGTAAGAGAGCAGTGTAACTACCTTATCATGTATTTTCCCCTTAGCCATAATATAACGTCCTTCTTTGTCCCGAATGATGTTAGTGGGTGAAAATGGTATATGTTTTGCTATGCAGATTGCTACTCCCCGTTTTTTGTCCGGTCCGTTTGACACAAAAAACGTGGGGTATCGTGCATGCAAGTATTTAGGGGCAGATGTTTTCGAAAAATGTGTCTCTTGAAGTAGTAAGATATCAATTCTCATTTTATGGTATTGTTGGAAGGCTTTGGTTCGTTTAACTGGGGAGTTCAAACCCTGTACATTATGTGTTAATATAGTGAATTTAGTAGAGGATCTATCGGTCATAAGTGTTCGGTAAACCGTACTCACGTTTTAGAGGTCTTCTCCGATGTGTATAAGGAACCCGTTTCTGTATCAGGAGTGCACCAAGAGAGAGAGGGGTTAGGAG
Source organism: Aquarana catesbeiana (assembly GCF_042186555.1). Taxonomy (NCBI): domain Eukaryota; kingdom Metazoa; phylum Chordata; class Amphibia; order Anura; family Ranidae; genus Aquarana; species Aquarana catesbeiana. The sequence continues at coordinate 605,511,960 of NC_133324.1, read as the reverse complement.
GAAAAGAAGGGAAGAAATAGAGTTAGAGACATATTGCGCTTCATTCTTTAAACTATAACAATAACAATTCAACAGTGCTATTAGGTAAAAAATAACCTTCGCACCGTTTGTCAGTGCGAACTCGGGGATATTCAACCCCATTATATTGTAAAGTTGCCTCCACTCGGGAAGTAGAGGCAAGTTCACTAGGAGTGGCATGCGGTACTGCCCCGACCTTCCTTGTGCAGTAACTGAGAGGGACTGAGGGAAAGAAAAAAAAAAAAAGGGGGGGGGCAAAAATTTGGAGGGGGGAAGGGAAGTTCCAAAAAGAAGAGCAGTGGCAAAAAATTAGATAAAGGAGGGGGGGGGGGCAAGGAATCAAACGTAGCTTGTCAAAAAGGGAGGAAAAAAAAAAAAAGAAGGGGGCCGGTTTTCTATCATAGTGTTCGCCTGATTAGGCATTAAGGCAGTCTGTAGTCAACAGGTAGGAATTCTTCAGTAGGTTTTGATCAAAGTCTGGCAGGTTTTGCCTGAGCGGTGTGGGTGATGATCTATGAAAGATTTTGTTGGGCGTTCAGGTGAAAGGGTGCGACTTCCTTGTAGTAGATCTTCTCTGTTGAGACCACAGGGGCGAGACCGGACGACCATCATTATTTGGGGAGTCGGGGTGATGTGAATCTCTATTGATTATTCCCAATTCTAGAAGTAACTCCTCTCCCGACTGGAAACTTGCGAATGAATGCGTCTTCCCTCTGTACGTAAAGGACAGTCTGAATGGAAAAGACCAGCGATACTTGATCTGATGATTAATCAGGTGTGTCAGCAGGGGTTTCAGTTGTCTTCTCTTCTGGATCGTCGCCTGTGATATGTCGGCAAAGATCTGTACTTTACTTCCTTGTAGCGAAATATCACCTTTGTTTCTTGCTTCCAACATTATTTTTTCTTTAACCCGATAAAAGTGTGGTTTGACTATCACATAGCGGGGCAACCCATCTGGTCTGGGAGCCGTGAGGGCTCTATGGACTCTATCTAGTTCCAGCTGGTGTGGTGCAATGTCGGGTATTAGATCCTTCATCAGAGCATGAACAATACCTTCCATATCAGTTATTGATTCGGGAAGACCGCGCACGCGAAAATTATATCTTCTCGACCTATTTTCCAGGTCCTCGATTTTCGCATTGGCTTGATCCAATTGGTCTTGTAGTGATGATAACATTCTGGAATTTTGGTTAACTCTTTTTACAGTACCATCCATTTTGGATTCTATGGTGTCTAGCCTCTCTCCTATGGTTTGGAAATCATCTTTTATCCCAGTAGTTATAATTGTGCAAGCTTTGGAAAGTTCCTGTTGAAGGAGGGCAGAAAATCTAGCAAGTAGGACGGCATCTCCTGAGTAAGCAGTGGGCTCTGATGTTTGAGGTTGTATTGAGCTATTTTGACTCAGTGCTATCTCTGCTATTTCTGCCATGTGTCTGTCTGTAGATGAGGCAGGAGAGTTATTAAACTGCACCGCTCTGTCTGGGGAAACTGACAGGGGGGACATATCCAAACAGGCTTGTCTGGGGGTCAGTGGTTCTTCCTGGGACTGGGATGAGAAGGGGTCTCGTCTCAAACCATCCATGGATGTTTCTGGATGCGAGTGGGTGTATTGCTGTGGCGCCATCTGTGTGATGGAAGGCCTTGGCTGTTGTGCTGGAGCGCCAATCTTCCCCTGGGCCCTCTGGTGTAATGGAGGCGCTAGCTGTGGGGAATGTTGCTGGGATCGGGGGATATCCCACCCCTCCTCCTCCGTCCCCTGCACCTTACCGGGCACTGGTGTCTGTCCCTCCGCTCGGTATTCTCCTCCATGTACTCCCTTCTGTTTCGCCGCCGCCATCTTAGGCTGAGGAGACTGCTGCTGGGCCCGAGTGGAGCGGGGCTGTTGTGGCTGTTTTTTCCCTTTTTTTGAGCTCCCCGCGGTCCCCCGCCTCATGATCCGCTCCCGGGATATGGGCTGACTGTCCGGTGGTGATCCGGGCGTCCCGTTTGGCTGTTTGTAGCTTCTTTCAGGTCGGGGCTTGCGGAGCACGGTCACAACATGTCCTGCTCCGGCGCCGCGCGCATGCGCACTAGGCTTTTTTTTTTCTAGTGATATCAAGAATGCTTTTTTTTTTTTTTTTTTTTTTTTTTTTTTTGGGCAAGTTACCACAACACCATTATCCCGTAGTTTTTAATATCAAAGATACAACTATGTTGGTGTCCCTTGTCAATTTTACATTTTTTTTAAATGTAACTGCCTACTCCCAAACTGTCATTTAAACACAGAGCCAAGTATTATTCTCCACAATTTTTTATTGTGCATTAAAAAAAGAAAACATATAAAATTAGACATGCTATCTGCCAATAGAACTTAACCAAAAAGTGCATTCTAGGCATCCAAAAATATAGAAAATATACCAAATCAAATCATTATTCAACCAAAAAAATAATGTCAAAGCAATAATTGCAAGGCCAATAATAAATAACACGTTATCTCCTCTGCTTCCTCAACATGGCTGGTTGACGAATGGCCGTTCAGAAACTGAATAGCGCGAAATGAAAAGTGCAAATCAACACTGACCAAACGTCTACTAACACGAAATTAGCAGAAGGAGCCCAAAGGGTGGTGCTAAAGAGCTGAAATACAATGCAGTACGTCACTACGTTCATAATTGTTGGCCAACAATTGTGTGGCTGTGTGTATGCAAGACAAGTCTGGGCCAACGCTCTTCTGACAAAAGTCCACAGTTTTGTTGGCCAATAATCCGATCGTCTGTATGAGGCTTAACCACTTGCCGACCGCCGCATGTACATATACGTCCTAAGTTTGGCGGCTGATATCGTTGTTGTGGCAGCAGCTAGCTGCCATAACCCCGGTATCCCCATTTTCAGCCGGCGGTCAGCTACAAGATAAAATTGGTCTCTGTGGCGGATTCGCCGCAAGATCAATTTTATTGGTGGCGGGAAAGGGCCCCCCCCCTCCCGCAACGATCCGGTGCCCTCTGCGGCTTACCAGAGCCGTCGGCAGAAGCGGAGGCAATTGCCTCCTTTCCCTAGCTGTGCATGGAGACAAGTGAGGGGAAAATGGCGCCCACCCATCTCCATGACACTGCAGGGCGGAAGCGACGTCAAAACATCACTTCCGCCCATACGTCTTAAAGGCACATTTTTTTCAATGTCATTTTTTTAAATAACTTTTTTTTTTTTTTTTTAATTGCATTTTAGTGTAAATATGAGATCTCATATTTAAGAGGACCTGTCATGTTTTTTTCTATTACAAGGGATGTTTACATTCCTTGTAGTAGGAATAAAAGTGACACAATTTTTTTTAAACAGTGTAAAAATAAATAAAATCATGTAAAATAAATAAGAAAACTAAAAAATAAATTTTTTAAAAATGCCCCGTCCCGACGAGCTTGCGCGCAGAAGCGAACGCAAACTTGAGTAGCGCCCGCATATGAAAACAGTGGTCAAACCACACATGTGAGGTATCACCGCGATCGTTAGAGCGAGAGCAATAATTCTAGCCCTAGACCTCCTCTGTAACGCAAAACATGCAACCTGTAGAATTTTTTAAATGTCGCCTATGGAGATTTTTGAGGGTAAAAGTTTGACGTCACTCCACGAGCGGGTGCAATTTTGAAGCGTGACATGTTGGGTATCAATTTACTCGGCGTAACATTATCTTTCACAATATAAAAAAAAATTGGGCTAACTTTACTGGTGTCTTATTTTTTTATTCAAAAAAGTGAATTTTTTCCAAAAAAAGTGTGCTTGTAAGACCGCTGCGCAAATACGGTGTGAAAAAAAGTAATGTAATGACTGCCATTTTATTCTCTAGGGTGTTAGAAAAAAACCAATATATAATGTTTGGGGGTTCTAAGTAATTTTCTAGCCAAAAAAACTGTTTTAAACATGTAAACGGCACTCCCATGTCTCCAAACATATTATATCGCCTCACAACTAGCACATGCCCATTGGTGGTTCTTTCCAGAGGCCAACAATGCAGCTACTGCTCTTGAGGCAGCCATCCTCACCTCATATGAATCCCTCCAAAACCTAATACATCCCATGTCACTTAGGGGGAGGGAGGGAGTAAAGGTTCTGGCCATGACACTGCAGATTTTTAAAATTTCTAAACTACTACCCCCCAGTTCCAGGGCTGTCCTGTCTCCTAATGCTCCATTATGGGGAAACCCATGTTTGCCAGAATTTAACCAGAGAACTGACGGGGGATACTGGGCAAAGAAAGGGGTAAAAACAATATCACACTTGTTTCTAGACAATACATTCCGATCTTTTATGGAATTTCAGAGGGATTTTGGGCTCCCAAGCACGGCCTACTTTCAGTATTTACAGATAAGACATACTGCAGCTGCACAATTTGGGCCTCATAATACAAAGATGCAACCTTCCCAACTTAAGCTTTTACTGACTGACCCCTCTCATGACAAACTAATTTCGTCCTATTATAAGACTCTATTACATTCTACTACTACTAGGCTCACCGCTATTGAACATAAATGGCAATCGGACATACCCGAGCTGACGGAGGAGATTTGGGGGGAAATTCTTCCCGTGCAGGTCCCCTCCGTCATCTCATCCAGGGATAAAGTGATCCAGACTAAGCTATTATACAGAGCATACTTCACACCGCAATTGCTATTTAAACTTAAGAGAACATCCAATTCCCTGTGCCTTCGATGCAGGACGGCTGAGGGCACGTTCTTCCACTTAATTTGGGAGTGCGCGCCGGTACGACAATTTTGGTCAGAGGTTACGGCCATTATCAGCAATATAGCTAAAATACCGAACATCTGTAATCCTCTTAGATGTCTGTTGGGGTATATTGACGATGAAGAGTTATCCAAAAACGTTCAAGCTTTTATACGTATAGTGATGTTTTATGCTAAAAAAACAATAACCATGCACTGGAAATCCAATGTTGTTCCAACTGTAAAACTCTGGCTCACTATTGTCAACCAAGCTATACCATTATATAAGCTGACATACGAAGCTAGAGGATGCCCCAAAAAGTTCACCAAAATTTGGAACTCATGGGTGAGTTCAGAGAGTACTATACCTCCTGCCTAATAACAGACCACAACAATGGTATGATACAGTAAATGTCAGAGCTTAACCCCTGATAACAAGGAAATGTATTGTGAGATGTGTTATATGTATTGATGCATAATGTCAACCTGTATACCTGTCCACTGTATTGAACTTTGAATACTGCAATATTCGCTGTGCTTGTACACCTGTGTAGCAATTACTGATACTGTTTATAAAAACAATAAAAAAAGTTAACCTTTAAAAAAAAAAAAAAAAACATGTAAACACCTAAATTCCAAAACGAGGCTGGTCCTTAAGTGGAAATTCCCCACCTTATTAGTACTCCTGGAATAGGTGTTCTTTTTAGATGATCCCTTGTTCTGGGGACAAATTTAAAATTTTGGATCTGCCCTCACTTTTTATTTTCAGTGACAATGGCCACCAGTACCATACCATCAGGAGAATATACCCAATGGGGACATGGCGACACAGACCGCAATAAATACCATAGTTTACTATTTCTTTTGAGTCCACTATGCATGTTTGCTGGAGCATATATTGAGATTTGGATGAAGAAACACTGTATTTTTTAGAGACATTTATCTGTAGCTATACAATTCATTTAAGTATAAAGGACACGTTGGATGGACATTGATTAGACTTTATGGTTTTGTCACTGGATACTTATCACGTTAACTGAATTTATAATTTAACACATGTTTTTTACATGTTTCATTTTGGGTATAACAGCACATTATTTATATACAGTGTACAGTGTATACAGTGAAGTGCAGCACTTTATTGTTTTTGTATCAATAAAAATGGACAGATGGTTCCACCCTTCCCCACTCTACTAAAGATAAAAATAAAAATGTTTTGCCCAGAGATATACTTTAAACTACCACTATATATGGGTATTGAGAAAATGAACTGAAACTTTCATAGGAAACCCAAACATAGGAACAGAATAGAACACTGTTCATACAGCTGGCCTAAAAACCAGCCCCAGTTTTTTACCACTTATAGTACAGAAAAGGTAGTGCAGTGCAGCCATTTGCAAAATGTATGATACTTGAAAATGCTGAGTGAAGAAGATATTTAGGGCTCATCACTGCGGGGTGCTTTCCTGTGCTTTTCAAAGCACAATGCTTTATGGCCAGTGAGGTCATTTTACATCTATAAAGTGGCTGTGGTGTACTAACATTTTCATACCTCCCAACTTTCTGAGATGGTAATGAGGGACACCTACTAGCAAAAGTATGTAGGAATAGGACACACCCTTGCCACACCTCCTTTAAAGGAGAATTATAGAAAAAAATGATTGGTTAAACCCTCAAGTGCTTTTATTTACCACTACTATTCCTTTATACTGGCTTTTAAAATTTGCAAATGCAAATTTAGAAATTGATGAAAGGTTTAGCACTGGGAAACACTTTTTGATAGATAAATAGTGCATTTTATATACAGTACAACTATATAGACCATTCCAAAATGAGGGACAAATGAGGAGGAATGAGGGACAGAGGGACTATGTTCAAAATGAGGGACAGTCCCTCGAAATCAGGGACAGTTGGGAGCAGAGGCGTAACTAGAACCTTCAAGGCCCTGGTGCAAGAACCATGAAGGGCCCCCCCCCCTTTCCATCGCTCCAGGGGCCCCTTCCTCTGGACCCAGGGCACTTCCCACTGATCCCAGTGACATGCAGTATGAATTGTACCCCCTGCTTAACTTGACCCATTCAAGTGAATGGTGCTGCTCTACAAGGGCCCCACAACTGCGTGCAATGCACATGGTTATGGCATGCTAGTGCAGAATTGAAAGGGTTAAAGCAGGCAGTGCAGAGGCAATACAACACCTCCTCACTACTTGTCAAATGATCTATGAAGAGCAATCTGAATGTGGATTGCTCTTCAGAGACCAAAGCAAGCCCTTACATTTTACATTTTTTAAACAGAATTTTTTTATTGACTTTTTTTTACATGTTTAACAGCCATTTGGTGAAACATCAGGGCTCTAAACAGACCCCTGATAGCTCACTTTTGAGATAGAGACACCATGTGACTCCATGTGGTTTGGTGCGTGTGAAAATGCCTGGGTTAGCAGATGTGTTGGGGTGCCATTTAACAATTAATGGCACTGCTGTGTGTCTACTAAAGGCCAGTGTGTTTCTGCGTGTGTCAAGAAAACCACAAGCCTTATAGTGGGCTCACATTGGTGTGCTGCAGTTTGGCCGCAGTGGGATTGTATGTGTGCTTTAGATGGAGTTATAGCTGCGCTCCCATTGAATTCTAATAGGCAGTGAGTTTTCTGAAAGCACAGCAAATATGCAGCATGTAGGAATTTGATGTACCTTTGTGAAAACGCATGTAAACTTTTCATACAATCACACTGCGCCCAAACTGCAGCACACTGAGTGAGTCCACTATTAGGCCCCTTTCACATGAGTGGACTAATTGGGTCAGACTGTCAGTTTTTCAGGCAGACCCGACTGGACCCTCCATTCTCTTCCTATGGAGTGGCGGGTGTAAACAGACATGTGCCTGTTTACATCTGCCTACATCCAATCCAATCTGCTAAAAACAGACGGATGGGGATCAGTTCTCCATTCGTCTGGTGGATGGGATTACATGGCAGTCCGGTCTAAACGGACAGGCGGTCCATTTACATGCAACTGCCTATTGAGAAGAAAAAGGTGTGTCTGTGGCGGCTCTGCATAAGCGGATTGGAAACGGACCAGCCATCTGCCTGCTCCTCAGGCACTGAGCAGGTGGACTTCTGGCAGAGCCCGCCCCGTGGAAAAGGTGCATCAGCGATAAGAAAATAGTGAATATGTGGGGGTCTAAGTAGTAAGAGTAATATGTGTTCATGAAGGAGTGCAGAGAAAGTGCTAAGGCTACAGTAAAGGGACAGTACAGTTAGAGGAGTAAACTGGGATAGAAAGGGTGTCAGATATATGGGAGTGTGGAATGTCCAGAGCTGAGGGGGAGGGGGGGGGGGCTGCTGCAGGGACCTGTGTAGTGCAGATTTATGGAGGGGTTAAGCAGATAGGAGAAGAGAAGGGATAAAGGTAACAGGAAAAACATTTCAGGAGAATTGCTGCTAACAAGGTAGAGAGAGATGCAGACAGTTGGAGAAGTTGACCAAAGAAGAAGGTGAAGTGACAGGAAGAGAACATGCTGAGGGCTGGAGGGGAGTGATTACTAGTTGAAGAAAGAAAGAGAGATAAGGCAAAGTTCAGTGACTGGAACTGCAGTGTTGGGGAATCGGCACATCCTGCAAACGAGTGAGAATAACAATCTCTGCTGTCAGACAGGAGAAGATCCAGAAGCTCCGTGTGCAGCCCTCACTCCCCCCTCCTCACCTCACAGTTTAAGAGTGCCTGGGGTTGGCTCTTCACTCAGCTGTCCATGCTGTCCTTCTTGCCGTCTCGGGCCCCTCCCACAGTTGCAAGTGCGACTGCTGCGACCCTGGTAGTTCCGCTACTGGGCGGGAGCTATGCATTTTATCCAGCTTTTCAGGAAACCTGTACTGAAAGAAAATCAGCAGGTGTCTTTGCTGACCTCCTTCTGAAAATGCTAGTTGTATGGCTGTGCTTGGGTTCAATGCTTTCTCAAGGTGAGGTCAGCAATCTTGATTTACATGCTTGAATTAGAGAGAAATATGTAGATTGGTTAAGCATATATCTTGAATAATAGATATGTTTAATTGTAGGTGGGGTGAAGGCCTGTTCACTCAACTGCTTAGCAGAAGGCTTTAACTTCTACACAGAGAGAGCGGCAGCTGTGATCGATGGGACACCGTGTAGACCAGACTCCTATGATATCTGTGTTAATGGAGAGTGCAAGGTAGGTATGGTGATTAGATTACTTATAATCCCTTTATCATGCATTAGTAACAATAAAGAGCTTACCAAGTCCTTTTTATATCTAAAATTATCACATACAACATACACCAAGACATTTATATTTTATCTAATGTCTGTAGCCCCTTTTTCTTTCAACATGTCACATCAGAGTATTAGTAGGCAAAAACAAGGAAAAAATGGCTAACTTCCATGATGCAATGTTAGCTTCCCCTTCCATCCTCATGAGCTGTCTAATCATCAAGCCTGATGTAGAAGAGCAGGTAAGCAAATAATTTTTGAAGTTGTGGAGTTCTGACTACTATAATAGCTACTCTCCCATAGCAAGATAAAAGGTAAAAAGGTAATAGTTTAGTAGTTATAGTTTAATGCAAGTTAAATAACTTGCATAATCTTATCTCTCTATGTCATAGATAGATAGATAGATAGATAGATAGATAGATAGATAGATAGATAGATAGATAGATAGATAGATAAAACTGAAAAGTGGTTGCTAAGCCACTAATATAAAATCATCCCATCCCCTCTGTAATATAACATTAAGTGCCCCTGTGCCTATGATATATAAAAAATATGCTGATATGTACCTATATCAGAGCAGTTCCCGGCAATTACGTGACTCCTCAGCTCTCTCCTCTCCCCGGCTGACAGCTCCAGCGGGTGGGGCCGAGCACTCCCACTGACGTCAGCCGGGGAGGAGGTGAAGAGAGGATAGACAGAGCCGAGGAGTCAGGTGATCGCCAGGAGCCGCTATGTTAGAGGTACAGATCGGCATATTTTTTATATAGCAGAGGGACACTTATTGTTATATTACAGAGGGGATGGGATGATTTTATATTAGATATGAGAGCAGCAGGAGTGGAGGGGGCAGGCACTGACACGAGCAGACAGGCAGGGAGGGGAGGGGGGAAAGGACAGAGGAGAGGATAGAGAAGGACAAAGCGGGGCTGCGGATGATGAAGGCACGTAAACTGACCACGGTGTCAGGGCTCAGCAGCCATGATACACTGTGGTCATTTTATAGAGGGGAGGGTATAGCCAGGCAGATTCAGACAGGTTTTTTTTAGGTGATAGAAGGGGCCAAATGACGCAGCACAAGCACTAGGCTGTATAACATGCTTTAAGGGAACAGGATCAGTTTTTTTTTGGGGGGGGGGGTTAACAAATGCTTTAAACTGTGGGAGACTACCTTAATATCCTTAGACAACACCTATGGCAGCAGCATTGTATTTTAGAAAAGAAGGGGGCCACCAGAGAATCCTCGAGTCCTTTGATGGGCCAATCTGAGTACACATACATGCCACATGATAATCTTTCGGGTGCCACTGGAACCCCCCCCCCCCATCCATGCTCTGTCCAAAACCAAAACCGGATATAATCAGATATAGATACACTTCAGTGAAATGTCACAGTTTGTCATCAAAATGAAACCAAATAAATATATATATTTTTTATCGCACATATAGAAAATCATAATTGTTGTTCAACTCAACCAGTAATCCTGACACAATCAGGAACTGTGACCTTCTCTATTAAAAAAAATGTATGAGGCAGACATTTAACTGCTTTCATCCAGTTTCTGTCCTTGTACATTAAAACCCGCCAATAAAATATGTTTTTACAGTGAAAGCGCCTTTCTTTAATGACTTGTAACATTCATGCATGTTTAAGCCCAACTCCGTCCAAGATTGATTTTGCTTTAAGTGTTAGTTCACACCAGATGCAGTCCGGTGCGTTTTTTTTTCTGCATGAAAAATGCAATCACAGTGTTTTCCATGTATTCCAATCCAATGCCCCTAGTTCACACCGGGGCAGTCAGTTCCAGTCAGTTTCTGGTGCAGGAAAAAAAAGCAGAACATGCTGCATTTTTTCTGCATAGAAATGTACTGGAACACAGCAAACCTTTTTAAAAAATGCACCGACACTTTGTGTGATGTGAATTGTAAGCAAAAACTCATCTGGAACGTATCCGGAGTGCATATTTGTGGTGTGAACTGGCCCTAAGCTGTGTCACATGTTTTCTTCTTGTCCATCTCTGATTTTCTAGAGGGGAGACATCCCCACCACGCTTCATACTTTTACCCATTGCACATTAGTTACTCAACTGCCCCTGGAGCCTTTATGAAAATCCTAATACTTCCAAATATGAGACAGCTAGGCAGTGGTGTATTTTGGTTTTGCGCTGCCCTGGGCCAGACTAAAATCGGACGCCCCCCCATTTAAATTTGCCACACCCCTTCCTGTTTAAGTCCCACCCCTTCATCTGTAAACTCCAACCCTTCCTCTGTAGGCTCCACCTCTTGATATTAGAGAGCCATCCCAGGAGATGGTCAAAGACTGCAGACATGATACAAGAGATGGTCAGAGACTGCGGACATGATACAGGAGAAGGTTAGAGGCTGGGGACATGATCAGAGATTGCAGACATGGTCAAGGGCTGCGGACACGGTTCAGGGGCTGCGGACACGGTCAAGTGCTGCGGACACGGTCAGGGGCTGCGGACACGATCAGGGGCTGCGGACACGGTCAAGTGCTGCGGACACGGTCAGGGGCTGCGGACACGGTCAGGGGCTGCGGACACGGTCAAGTGCTGTGGACACGGTCAGGGTCTGCGGACACGGTTCAGGGGCTGCAGACACGGTCTGGTGAGCCGAGGTGAGCTGAGCTGGGACCGCCCTCCTGCCCGAGCACAGCCGAGGTGAGCTGAGCTGGGACAGCCCCCCTGCCCGAGCACAGCCAAGCCCAGCACATCCAAGGTGAGCTGGGACCGCCCCTCTGCTCGAGCCCAGCGGAGTGGGGACGAGCACAGCCGAGGTGAGCTGGGACTGCCCCTCTACTCAAGCAGAGTCAAGCCCAGCCGAGCGGGGACCGCTCCCCCTGCCTGAGCCCAGCCGAGCGGAGAACACAGCCATTCACTTCATGCCACTGTATTTGTGCGGCCGTCAGGACTCGTGGGGGGCTTATTTTCGTGCGGGGGGCGGCTTTCCTGCAGCCCCCCCTCAAAGTGCCGCCCTAGGCCTGGGCCTTGTTGACCTAGGCCAAGACACACCACTGCAGCCAGGCATGCTCCCCAGGCAATACTGCAGCACCCAGATGGAAGTAGGAGCGGTAAGTATAGGCACTAGGGCAGTAGTGTGTTTAAGTTTTGTGCTGCCCTAGGCCTGATTAACTCGTGCACCCCCTAATTTAATTATGACCCACCCCTTCCTGTCAAGGCCACACCCCTTGCTGTTTAAGACCCGCCCTGAAATTTTCAAGTGGGGACAGTAGTTCTGAGGGCCTGGGGGGGGCAATGGATTCCCTTAATTTGCATAGATTTCCTCTCACTTCCTGTTTGGCTATGGGGCAATCTCTGCAATGGGACAGGGATGGTAAAAAATAAACTGACAGGGGTTTTTATCCTCCCTTACTCTATCCAAAATGAAAAAAAAAAAGTGGTGCTTTTAGTTCTACTTTAAACACATATTTCTCAAATTTATAAGGAGAAGACTAAGAAGATATAACCATGCCAATGGTGCAGCAGAAAACATATAGCACAGTGAGGAAGGTTTGTGGTCCAGGATGAGTGTACAGTCAACATTAGAAGCAGTGAGGCTGCTTTATGGGGGCACTAGACTCATTTACCTCTCTGCCCAGTCGGCCCCATGCAAGCCAGCACGGAATCTTTCCATGCTGCCCCCCTGCAAAGTGCTGCCCTAGGCCTGGGCCTTGTCGGCCTAGGCCAGGATACAGCGTTGCACTCAGGGGTTAGAGAGGTTTATAGAGGTTGAAATTAGCACAGATCCTTATGGGGCTGGAGCAGAAAAAATGAAGACATATGAGAAGACATATGAGAAGCTGATAAGCAATTCAATCCTGTGGTTCCAACCCAACATATCATTGTTGGGGAGTTGCTCTCTATCACTCTGGATAGAGTAGAAGTTATGCTTTTCAAATATAATCTAGTATGTAGATTTTTTTTTTTTATTTCTCTTCACCAATAGCACGTTGGCTGTGATCGAATATTGGGATCTGATGCCAAGGAAGACAAATGCCGTGTGTGTGGAGGAGATGGCAATTCATGCGAGACCATTGAGGGAATATTCAACCAGTCATTCTATGAGGGAGGTGAGAAAAAAATACTCATTTGTAGAAGCTGAGTTACATTGCCCAACTGAGATATTACAACTACATTAGTACATTTGTTATAAATAGTTGGCCTTTTATGGCCTAGTGTTTTGCCTGATAGTAAACTTTTATTTACATAAAATTTCAATAATTATATACAGTACATTAAGGGGTTACACATTAGGTTACAAACCAAATATTTCGAATGTCTAGTTAGTAGGGTGTAAAATCTAATCACTTCATGAAAAAAAAATCACACAGTCAGTTGGGAGTTAATGTGAAACTGAAATTATAAATTAAATTTCAATAGTTTCCCTATGCCCTTAGGAAGATACACTATAGATTGAATGGAAAAAATCAAACCCAAACTCAGATGTTCCATTTCAGAAGCTGTAGACCTGAATTCCTCTTGCTTTGTTTATGTCGTTTTCATCTGAATGCATCATTTGGACCTTTTATTTAAATTTAAGTTACATTTTCAGTTAATGACCATTTAAGATTTTGTTGAATTTTTATTGATAAATTAAAATTGTTTAATTTCCTGAAAGAGTGATCAGATAAAATGAACTAGACAAAGTATATAAATATAAAGAGAAAATTGCACTTTTTGTTTGCTGTCAGGGGCAGTGAAGATTTCTTGCCCACATTTTATACCCTAAGGCTCGGTTCACACAGGGGCAACACGATTTCAGCGCGACTTTGTACGGCGACTTCAACGCGGCTTCAACGCGACTTCAGCGCGACTTCAGCATGACTTTAGCAAATTACAACGCGACTTCAAGTCGCTTCCAGGACAGGCGACTTCGGCTGTGGCCAATCACAGGACAATCAGCTCTCTGGGAGGGAGGGTTTGCCTGGGCAAACGAAATTTTTTGCCTGCAAAGTCGCTTGACAATCCGACTTGGAGGCGACTTCCATTGATTTCTATGGTACAGGTCGCCTACCAAGTCGGATCCAAGTAGTACAGGGAGTACGCTCTGAAGTCGGAGCGACTTCAGTAGTGTCTATTAAGACGCTCCCATTCACTGTCATGTGAATCTCTTTCTGGGGCGACTTGGGGCGACTTGAGGGGCGACAAGTCAGATCCCAAGTCGTCCCAGTGTGAACCGAGCCTTAGCGTGCGTGCATTATCTGCCTCTCTGCCATTCTCTGTGTTGTGCTGCCCCTGTTCAATAACCATCTCTGTAGCCGTTGTTCTCTTGGCTATCCTTGCTTGGCTGTCTGCTCTGTTCTACACTCACTGGGGTTGATTTACTGGGTGAGTAATTACCAGATGATTTACAAGGTGAATAGGCTGTTCACTTTGCAAGGGAATTTTCACTTTGGGAGTGAAGTTTGCCTTCTCTTAGCGAATGAGGTGAAGCTCTGTTGAATTTCATCATCCAATCATGCAAGCAAAATGATTTATTTATTTATTTATTTATTTTTTTTAGCGTGTTTATGGGTATTGTTTGCAAAGTGAATTTCCACCACATTTCCTAAGCAAAATTCTCTTGCAAAGCAAACAGCCTATTTGCCTTTGGTACATTAACCCCACTATGTTCTTACCTCTTTTACCTCCCTGCATATATGAAAGTGGTGAGTCTTCCAGACCAAATTTTTGGTACATAGGGTTCCTGCAAGCACTAACACAGGAAGGAATTGTTTGTTGCTGTGAAGCTCTATCTGACCTTACAAAGCTTTTACTTCACTGTGCAATGGCTGGTACAGAAGGCTACACCTCTGAATCACATATTAGAGATTGATGTGAAGTGTACTTCTGTCCGTAAGAGTGAACTACAATATATTACAATACCCACTGTGCACAAAAAACTGAGCACCCACTGGTGTTATTAGGCTCTGATACACACTATACTCAGCAGTAAGCAATTAAATCTGTAACTGCAACACTTACTGTCACAGTTCTGCCTGCCCTAGGCATGCAACATCTCACACATCCAGCAGCTTCCTAATGGGCATATGTGTTGATTATGGTGGCACCTATTTAGGTAGTTCCCTGCTATTGTTCATATATATACTGCATATATGTATGTTTTGTGTTGTGTTCCTCAAGATGAGGTTTTGGTTATGGTCGCGGGACTTATGGTCATTCTCTCTTCCTAACTCCTATTCAGGTCTTGCACCTGGTCTGCCAACACCTTACCCCCCAATATGTTCTATAGTGCAGACTACATAGGGTCATTCCTATGTCCAGAAAGGCACACTTTTGCTAGTTTTAGATAAAATGCAGGTGAGCTAATCTTGGAGTCTGTTATCAGAAATAGACAGTACATATTTTAAAGCACTCCAGTTGTAAATATCTATTTGTGATTTCCAAGTAGATGTTAGTCTGGATAGCCATTGGAAGTTATAGTATAGTAGACTTCTAATCTAATGACAGATGGGAAAATGTACCCCTATTGCAGTCATTCACCCATTGGGGTTGATTTACCAAAGACAAATAGACTGTGCACTTTGCAAGTGCAGTTGCACTAATTTTTCCCCAGAGTTTAGTGAATGTGGTGAAGCTCCACAGATGTCCATCATTCAATCACGTGCAAGCAAAAATGCTGTTTTTTTTTTCCTTGCACCTTACAAAGTGAAGCTTCACCACATTCACTGATTAGACTGAGTGCAACTGCACTGGCAAAGTGCACAGTCTATGCGTCTTTAGTAAATCAACCCCACTGTTAACATTATTTTACTTCCAGCTACTAGGAAAAACACATTGGTAACTGTCATGTTTAACTTACCTCTGCGGGGTGGGTTTGTATGCCATTTTCAAAATAATCCCATGTATGGTTTTTAAAACACATTCAAGAAATCAGGCAAATGTCACTCCACGCTACATACTACTGTTGCTGATTTTCCCATCATTTTAAGCAGGGACTTGTGCATTACCAGTACTTTAGATATAAGGCGAGAGATGCAGAGGTCCCTCTGATCTACTGATCTTCTAGATACCATTCCCCTCCTGTATGCATGTACTTTAACTGCAGTGTGTCTGAAAGTGAAACAGATTCAGTATGAATGTGAGCTATGCCCTTACACGATTGAGTGTTATGTCCAACATCTCTCTTACAGCTTGTTCCCCTCTCTCCCTCCCCCATTTCTCAAGGATATGAGGAGGTTGTCTGGATTCCAAAAGGTTCTGTCCATATTAACATTAAACAGCTCAACCTATCACAAAACCACCTGGGTAAGTAGATTTAATACACAGTCATCTTACTTACACAATCAGATAACAATAACTATTTAATAAACCAAGATGGTCAAACATGGCCGGTCTGGTGTCTTGATCAGTCATAGGCAACACAAATTGTGCAATATTTGGCCATACACTATTTTGACCACACCATAAAGCTTTGTGTAGTCTGGAGCTAGGGTTTCATCAGTTTCTTACCAGGTTGCCAAAGTCATGGCGTGAACCTCATGCAGGCCTTAGGTAGGTCTTTTCTTCAACCAAAAGATACAATATTTAAACTCCTCTTTATTAGATTCTTTGTTGTATGAATACTATCACATTAGTCCTCAAAAGTGGCCATTTCTTTTAAGAAGTGAAGACTCCAGCATACGTTCCCCTTTACTTGAAGCCTCTCCTTGAACAGGGATAGCAAATGGAGACCTATGTTTGCCCCACCTCAGATACAGTAGGTGATATTCCCTACCTCAGGTGTAGTAGATGCTATTCTCAACCACAAGTACAATAAGTGCTGTTCCCCAGGCCTCATACCTAGTAGAAATAAGATGTCCTGTGGCTTCTCAGTATTTACAGGAGTGACCTGTTTATTTTACATCACAGCATGAATTGCACAACATTTCAGGTCAAAGTCAGTCTTCTTCATGTGATTTTATAAAAATGAGGGTAAACAGAAGAAAATACACAAAAGCATGCCCCTGTAGAGAGGGCTTATTCTTAATGGCACAGGGTACAAAAAAAAATTGAATGACATTGAAAAATACTGCATGGGAGACACAGGTGCAGCGTACAGACTAAAATATGCATTTGCATGCTGTTCCACATATTTGCTTTCAGGGCCATATGCATTCAGTGATAAATGCCCCAAATGTAGAATTTCCATATTTGGGGCATATGTCTCTGAACAAATGTGGCCCTAAACGCAAGTATGCTTCGGTACAGCAAAGAACACAAGCTGGGTATTTCAGCCTGTCATTGATTTTGACATGGCTGCTGGCAGTGGGTTGTACACTGTACCTGTGCCTCCTGAGTGCCAGAATATGCCATTTTTTATGTTATGTGAGAAAAAAAAAATTACTTTTTCTATTCTTTGTTACATCTCAGTGCTGCCTGTAGACTGCAGCCACTTCCTGGCTACAGACCTACAGTGATGGCTGCATGGTATTTTTCAGGGTGAGTTCCCTTATGGTGCAAGCTGTGGGCCATGCCTGTTTAATTCATGTTGAGTCTCAGGATCAGAGTGATAAAGCATGGCAGAAATGGTAGACAGTTGTCACCATATAACAGGAAATGCCTGTACATGGCATGGGTCACCAGGTAATATTTTAGCTTCAAATTTAATAAATATTGAAAACTATTTCTGAAATAATATTAACAGGTAAAAGCTTTTATGAGATTTTAGTGATTGGGTGTATATTTATGTTTTACCTTATAAGAGGAAGTGCTCAAAACCCAACTCGTCATTAAACCCATTTGGTTCATTGCATTTAATTTCTGAATCCAATCCAATAAGCAGTAGTCGCAAACCTGATTAATTAAGGGTCTACTGAAAATATCCATGCTCATTTCATTTTACATGTACGATCCATTGTACTCCTACCTATACATTAAATATGCCTACACTAAAGATACGCTTCTATGTGTATGAAGCTTCGTTTGCCCTCATTTGTATTATAAACATCTGCAAAAGGCCACAATTAACTGTGGTATAAAATAACTGGGATTCTCCCATAAATGCAAAGTGTGGACAACTAGTAGTAGTCACATTCAACAGGACTTGTTACTTCTTCAATTCCAAAGGCCAAGGATGTCGCTTCTCTTCCTGAGATTAATACATGGAGCATGGATCCTAGGAAGCCTGGTGAGCACCTTCTGAACTTTGTGCATTAAATAGGGACTTTGCCCTGGGGCAAGTCTAAAAATGTTATTTAAATCATTCAGAATAATTATTTACAGCCCATGCTCCACTTCCAATACAGTTCACATGAAGCTAAAGGAAAAGTTTTTAGGGCACTTAGAAACGCTCTCAAAAGATTGTTAATAAAAATTTGTCACTTTATGTTGTCTGTATGTTCTGTTCTGCATGATGTTTATGTTTCTGTTTTAAACCCAATGCATTTGCAAAGCACGCTATATTTTGGAAATGTTTTGCTCTACTTTAAAATTATTATTTACCCCTTATAAAAAATAAAACAAAAGCTGAGAGAACGTATTTTATTAACAGCCCTGAAGGCAGAAGGAGGAGATTACTATATTAATGGCAGACTCCCCCCAGATGCCCCAAAGAGGTTTGATGCAGCTGGGACAGCTTTTCATTACAAACGACCCCAAGATGAGCCAGAATCACTGGAGGCTTTAGGACCTACTAATGCAACTTTAGTTCTTATGGTAAGTAATTCAGTGTGTTCGTGGGGCATTTTCTTAATGCAGTGGGGCTGTGTGCAAGATCATGAGTTGAGCCTCTTCCTCAAGAAAAAAAGAACATGTGATGCCTGCCGTGCACTGCAGCAAAAAAAGAGTGTGGTTTGCATTGCACTGACTATTGGGCATGGGTTAAAGGGTTTAGAGTCTGGGACGATTTGCATAACATATAATGAGGCAATGTGGAATAGGGAATTTATAGAACAGCGTACAAAATGAGACGGTATAAAAAAGGAAATGTATAACGCAGAGTACAGAACGAGGCTGTGTGGAATACAGAATGTAAGGTGCAGAGTGCAGAATGAGGCAGTGTGGAAATACGGAATGTACAGTGCAGAATACTGAACCAGGCAGTACAGAATACGGAATGCAAGGTGCAGAGTACAGAATCAGGCAGTACAGAATGCACGGTGCAGAGTACAGAATGGGGCAGTGTGGAATACGGGATGTATGGTGCAGAGTACAGACTGAAGCAGTGTGGAATACGGGATGTATAGTGCAGAGTACAGACTGAGGCAGTGTGGAATACGGGATGTATAGTGCAGAGTACAGACTGAGGCAGTGTGGAATACGGGATGTATAGTGCAGAGTACAGACTGAGGCAGTGTGGAATACGGGATGTATAGTGCAGAGTACAGACTGAGGCAGTGTGGAATACGGGATGTATAGTGCAGAGTACAGACTGAGGCAGTGTGGAATATGGGATGTATGGTGCAGAGTACAGAATGGGGCAGTGTGGAATACGGGATGTATAGTGCAGAGTACAGACTGAGGCAGTGTGGTATACGGGATGTATGGTGCAGAGTACAGACTGAGGCAGTGTGGAATACAGGATGTATGGTGCAGAGTACAGAATGGGGCAGTGTGGAATACGGGATGTATGGTGCAGAGTACAGACTGAGGCAGTGTGGAATACGGGATGTATAGTGCAGAGTACAGACTGAGGCAGTGTGGAATACGGGATGTATGGTGCAGAGTACAGACTGAGGCAGTGTGGAATACGGGATGTATGGTGCAGAGTACAGAATGGGGCAGTGTGGAATACGGGATGTATGGTGCAGAGTACAGAATGGGGCAGTGTGGAATACGGGATGTATGGTGCAGAGTACAGAATGGGGCAGTGTGGAATACGGGATGTATGGTGCAGAGTACAGAATGGGACAATGTGGAATACGGGATGTATGGTGCAGAGTACAGAATGGGGCAGTGTGGAATATGGAATGTATGGTGCAGAGTACAGACTGAGGCAGTGTGGAATACGGAATGTATAGTGCAGAGTACAGGCTGAGGCAGTGTGGAATACGGAATGTATAGTGCAGAGTACAGGCTGAGGCAGTGTGAAATACGAAATGCATGGTGCAGAATACAGAATGGGGCAGTGCGGAATATGGAATGTAAGGTGCAGAGTACAGAATGGGGCAGTGTGGAAAACGGAATGCACAGTGCAGTGTACAGAATGAGGCTGTGTGGAATACGGAATGTACGGTGCAGAGTACAGAATAAGGTGGTGTGAAATGCAGAACACACAACACAGTGTAGAGAATGAGGCAGTGTGGAATACAGAATGTACAGCACAAAGTACAGAAGGAGGCAGTGTGAAATACAGAATGTACAGAGGCAGTGTGAAATACAGAATGTACAGAGGCAGCGTGAAAGACCCCAGTTTAAAAAACACTGATCTAGTGTATGCTGAGCAGTGCACAATGTACTTTACAGTAACCCAACCCTATGAATATTGTGACTGTGGAAAAAAACATTATGATTGCAGGGTAGAAGGACAAGTCATTCATTCCTCTACCATTTTTCTACAGTCACAATACTCGTAGGATTGGGTAGCTGTAAGATGATATAATCTGTTACTGGACACAGTCACAATACTGAGGAGAATTTATCATTAGGAATGAGCTCAGGCATGTTTGGCCTACAATTCCTGAGCTATCCCACCAGGAAGTTGTCAATAAGGGCCGCTAATCATAAGTGGAGACATTCCCTGCCCTGCAGTAGCACCTATACAAGGGTGTGTATATGGGTGGCTGCGAGCTAGGAAATGCCTCTGCCACTTATGGTTGGTGGTCCTCAGGAACAGTTCAATGGTAGGATAGCTCAGGCCGGAAGAACTGGTATTGGGATCAAATCTAGCTGCAGCCATTTATTAAATGTTCGTACCAAGCATTTTTTTAATGTGAGTGCGCAATTTAACTTGAATAAAGTGTTTTGATATGAGCATACTGCACTATAAGGTATGGTTCTCTCTTGTATTTATTTACCATATAAGCTGAGCCTGGTAGGAAGTGGGGAACAACCTTTCCTTTGGCATATTGGGATAAATTCCACAAGCACTTATGGCCACTCATTAAGTAAGCGGGCCATGGATGTCTGGTAAGCAGTGTATGTTTATCACTTTCTGTCTTTGGATGCTTTGGAAAACCCTAAAGAGTGGAACATTGTATGGACACAGTGTTAATTTTATAGTATTTGTGTTTCCAAGAGAATACACGTTTGCTGGACTCTTCTTTCACTTTGAGATTAACCACAAATTGTTTTGTGTATGGGCGATCACTGTGATTGTGTTTCACGGTCACTTATGTCTGTTGTGTAAATCACAAGTGGCACATAGATTGTTATTATTCACATTTATATTAATGTTTTGAGGGTAAATATATGATGTATATTTTATTTACAGTATATTACCATATAGCGTTGCACTTTTATTGGGTTGAAGGTTTGGGCTAGTTTCTGAACATGCCTGACCTCATCCATATTTATCATAAATGTCATCACTCTTGTGACTGTTCAGTAACAGATTGTATAGCTTTAAAGCATTTTTTACAGACTGTTATCTTTTTTATAGAGACAGCATCCCAATTAGCTAGCAATAAAATCCAACCCCCCACACAGACTCTCCCCAGCTATGCCCACTATGTCTGGCTTCTGTCCCCTGCACTTTGTAAGCCACTTAGTTAGTTTACACATTGCACGCTGCAGCCCAGTCAGGAAGGTGAGCCTTTCCTTGGATTTAAGCGGAGTTTCACCCATAAAATGTACTTTGCAGTATTCATCAGCAAAAAAAAAAAAAAAAAGCAAAAACATTTGTAAAAATGTTTTTTATTTATTTTTTTTACTTACTCTTTTCTGGCTGTTGCTAAGGTGTGCCTTGTAATCTGCCTCTTTCTCTCCCTGACGCCTAACATCATTTTCCAGGAGTCAGTGGGCACCGCTGAGGGCTTCGTTGCCATCACAATGGGCCGGGCACTTCCGACGACGCCATCCGGTGTGATGGCAACTTCAGAAGTTTGCGGCGCTTCAATACGGTCATACTGCGCATGCGTGAGAACAGGCAGTGCATGCTGGTCACTCAGCTGCACCGTATCCCGGAACATTATGCTTGTGGGCTTCACATGCCCACAATCAATATGGGAACGGTCAGGAAGCAATGATATAAGTTATTTTTTATATTAAACCGGACATCGGGGGATGAAATTTTAAAAAGATGTGAGTGTTAAATGTTAATGTTTTTAACTTATTAAATGTTTTAAAAAAAAAGCAACATGTCAGTGGAACTCCACTTTAAGAGGTGCTGGCCTGCTTCAGTCCTGTGTTGCACAGCACAAGCAATAAATATCCTTTAAGCCGCAACTCACGTGACAGGCTTGGCTGCAGCTCAGTGGGTGGCCTGGAAGCTGCATATTGCATCTCCAATGTGTGCAGTAAGTGCACAGTGGGTGCTTCCCCCATGAGGGCTGTGTGCCCTGCATTGCGCACTGCACACCTTATGGATACACACTGATTTGCACCAAGTGTTTCAGACGCAAGGGCCCTCCAGTTTAGACGCTGTGTATTTACATTCTTTTAATGTAGCAGCAGCTCCTGGTCTCCACTAGAGGGAGCTGAATGTAAGAAGAAAGAAAGTGCTCATTTATAATACAGATACTCCTCGTTTAACAACTTACCTGTTTAACCACAGTTCGGACTTACGACCAGCTCTCCCTACCCGAACACTGCGCTGTACATCATTGTATTGTACAGTACAGTACAGAATTTTCATTTGTGTTCTGTAATTATCAGGGACGTTCTGTAAGGTCAGTGGCTTGTGAGGCACTGACTAGTATCAGAGCCTGATACACACAGGTTACATATGCCGTGATCGTTAGAGCAATAATTCTAGCACTAGACCTCCTCTGTAACTCTAAACATGTAACTTGTAAAAACATTTAAAGCGTCGCCTATGGAGGTTTTTAAGTACTGAAGTTTGGCATCATTCCACAAGTGTGAACAATTTTAAAGCGTGACATGTTAGGTATCTATTTACTTGGCGTAACATCATCTTTCATAGTATACAAAAAAATCGGGCTAACTTTAGTGTTTTTTTATTCATGAAACAGTTTCTTTAAAAAAAAAATGCATTTGAAAAATTGCTGCGCAATCATTGTGTAACATAAAAAGTTGCAATGGCCACCATTTTATCCCCTAGGGTGTCTGCTAAAACAATATATATAATGTTTGGGGGTTCTGATTAATTTTCTAGCAAAAAAATATGATTTTTACATGTAGGAGAGAAGTGTCAGAATTGGCTTGGGTGGCAAGGGGTTAATTACCATAAGTAAGTGATATACAAATAATTAGTATATATTGCTTTAAGGTAATTTACTATATTTTCAAAAACTGTACTCAAGCAAGTGGCTTAACAGACAAATTACAGTGGAACCTTGGATTACGAGCATAATCCGTTCCAGGAGAATGCTTGTAATCCAAAGCACTTGCATATCAAAGAGAGTTTCCCCATAGAAGTCAATGGAAATGAAGATAATTTGTTCCGCATTTACTTCTATTGCATGCAATACCGCATGTGGCCAGAGGTGGGGGCGCCCCGGAGAGCCTTGGCAATACTCGGGTACAGCTCAGCTGAACTTGAAAAGCCTGGGAAACACTTGGGAACGGTGTATTTCTGAGTGTTTCCGAGTATTCCTGAGTATTTCCGAACGGCTCCGAACCATTCCGAGTGTCATCGGGGGCCCCGCACCTCTGTCCAAATGCGGTACTACACACCCCATTAGCTTGAATTCTGCTCGTTTTGCGAGACAACACTCGCAAACCGAGTCAGGATTTTTTTAAAAAGTTGCTCGTCTTTTAAAACGCTTGTTAACCGCGTTATTAGTAAACCAAGGTTCCACTGTACTGAAGTTTGAAGTTATAACTTCCAACCAGTAATTTCACAGTAAATAGATAAATAATAAATTATTATCTTATAACATATAGCATAATATATGATTTAGCTTGTACCTTTTTAGCAGCAGATTCTCATTCTCCCTCTTAACTATGTGAGAAAAACATAGGATTGTAGGTAAATCTTATACACATAAACCCATGTTTTTTCCTTCAAGTTAAGAGGGCTGGGCTGGAAGAAGTATTTGTCTTTTAGACACATGCCCCTTTCTATGACACTGCAGTGAGAGGACAGACTCCACTGCCGCATTTTTATTGGCCACTTGGGCCAATGGTACTTTTAGACACATGCCCCTTTCTATGACACTGCAGTGAGAGGACAGACTCCACTGCCGCATTTTTATTGGCCACTTGGGCCAATGGTACTTTACCATTGATCGAAGACTCCAAGCTGTCTATTGAGCTCAGTACCTCTGACAAGAAGTGAGAGGCACTGTGAGCTCATCCTCTCAGTCTGCTGCAAACAGAGTGTGCCAGCTTGTATTTAAACTGGCCGCTCTGTATGTAGCTTCTGACAGGCTGCGTAAGGAGCTCCATATTTCCAGAACCATAGAGGATAGGAGCCCCAAATTTTGACCAGTTGGGGGGTAGGACTTCCGCTACAAATTTGGGGTCTCTGTGACCCCTGGTCGCAGAGCTACAACCCTCGAAGTCAATCTTTTTTTTATTTTTATTTTTCTATTATTTTTTTCTATTTATTTTTTATGCTCATGGCAGGTGAGGCTCTTCCTCACCTGCCATCCCCTGACTGCACGTCCCTGGTACTTATGCAAATTAAAACATTATTGAGCTGGAGTTTTGTGTTTAGACCTTTTTTTCACAATGCAGTACAGTAATTAAGAATGTTTAAAATACTGATAACGTGTGGTTCCTCATTTAACGACCAATTCATTTAACGACCTGGTCGTTGGAACAGAACCTGGTCATTAAGTGAGGAGATCACTTATCTTCCCTTCAGCTGAAGCAGCCCCAGCTCTGTAAACAATTGTAATTGATTGACTAAGGCTAAGTTTACACTTGTATGTTCTCTAAAAAGCTATCTACAGTGAATCGCTTTTCAGAGTGCAGCCAAGCAGCTGCTGTTAGGCGTTCATCAGGCTGGAGTGGGCATCTGGTCTATTGGAAATGCTAAAGCACATACCTTCGAAGAGTGAACTCAGGAGCTGGCTCAGTCAGGGGACTGGTGGTTGTCAGGAGCAGAAGGGTCATTCAGCCTGGCAGTGGTGACGGGTCCTCCTGTCTGGACCATGCATCTTGTAACCCATGACCCTGCAAGCCCCAGGCCAGGGCACTGTACAATTCTGTAATGTGAAGTGTGAGTTCTTTGTTCCTTTGTGGCCATTGATTGGGAGTCTGGGCACAGGAATTCAGTTTGCAACTATCCTGGCGGTATTTATTCACCGTAGGCCCTAAGCACGGAAACTGGCTAAACAACCAACTTCTGGGGGGAGGGAGGGGGGGAGTTTCTATAACCCTTTGGGCTTGATATTAAAAGGTCTGTCACTATCCAGGAATAGGGCTTGCATTCTCCAGGTGGCATACATCCAGGTTTTATCGTTTTGGAGGAATGTTTGCCTATACCAGTGTTTCTCAAACCTTTTTCAGTCAAGGCACCCTTTAAACTTATGGGCAATTTCGAGGCACCCTCAAAAATTATAGACAGTCTTGAAGCATCCCATTCTAAAATGTAAAAACTATTCTAATAGTCTTACATATTTCAGCAACATCAATACATGTAAGACACCCAACGTTAGAGGTGATTTATTCTTCCAAAGCAAATACACTTTTGTAACCTGGTACTGGCTAGTATTCTAATGTTTCTCTTCTCCCTCAGTTTTTCTCCATCACTTAGCTAATAAGACCCCAAAGCTTATGGAGAGAGGCAAGGGAAGGTCAAACAAGCATGATATTCAGGCAACTGACATCCTCCTTATCAACTGATGATGTCATTGGTCATTAGGAGGTTGGTAGGTAGAAGGTTGTAATGGTGTACAATGTAAAGCTGTGGCTTTGTGTAACTAAAAGGTAGGTTTCATCCACCCACTGGCTTGTATACAATTTTGGGGCAATTTTTAGACATTTTGCCAAGGTACCCCTGAAGAAACCTCAAGGCACCTTGGGGTGCCTGGGCACCCTGGTTGAAAAAAGCTGGCCTATACATCCCCTATATACATATATATATATCAGGTCTCTGAGGCACAGAATGCTGATGCTGCATTTCATAATCTATTTTTCTTGTCTTCTGCTATTTCTGAGGGTCAATTCACACCACATGCAGTCCAGTGCGTTTTTTTTCTGCAACAAAAACGCATGGGAATTAGGTTATATGGTTTTCAATGGCATACTTCATACCAATGTGGTCAGTTCCAGTGCGTTCCAGTTCCAGAAAAAAAAGTGGAACATGCTGTATTTTTCTGCACTGGACTGTACTGGATCACGGTAAAACACATCAAAAACGCCCCGAAACGGACCTAAACACACCAAAAACGCACTGGAACACACATGTCCTTATTTAACCACTTAACAACTGCTCTATAGCTGAAGGACAGCTAGAGCGCAGCTCGATAACTCTGGGAAGGCATACATTGACGTTCTCCTAGAATGACTCTCCCGTGCCTGGGGCGCGCACACGGGAGTATCCGTGACCGCCGGGTGCACATCACGAATCATGGTAAATGGCCACTGACAGTGTCATTTGTAAACAAACTGCGTCATGTCCGGTTCCTCTCTCCCCTCTCTGTTCCGATCGGTACAGTGTGAGCGGAAAGGGGAGAGATCAGTTGCAGCAGCGCTGTGGGCTGGATCTGTAGTGCCCACAGCGATGATCTGTGCCCATTGCAGCCTCATCCATCCATGCTCAGCCATCCCTCTGTCATACTCATCCATGCTCAGCCATCCCTCTGTCATACTCATCCATCCATTCTAAGCCATCCCTCTGCCATACTGATCCATCCATCCATGCTCAGCCATCCCTCTGTCATACTCATCCATCCATTCATGCTCAGCCATCCATCTGTCATACTAATCCATCCATCCATGCTCAGCCATCCCTCTGTCATACTCATCCATCCATCCATGCTTAGCCATCCCTCTGTCATACTCATCCATCCATCCATGCCCAGCCATCCATACTCAGCAGTACTCATCCATCCATCCATGCTCAGCCATCCCATCCATACCCAGCTATACCCAGTCATACTCAGCCATACCCAGCCATACCCAGCCAAGTCTCCCGCATGTGCTATCACCATATTCAGGAGTAGTAAGAGAATCTATTTTGGGGTGTGAGTTTTGGTATGTACATGCCATGTGTTAAAAAAATATTGTATAAATGGACAACTTTGTGTAAAAAAAAAAAAAAATGCGTTTTTATTTTCTTTCCACACTTTCCAAAAACTTGTAGAAAAAAATGACACGTTCAAAAGACTCGATATGCCTCACAGATTATAAATTGGGGTGTTTTCTTTCCAAAATCTGGTAATTTTTGGGGCGTTTCCATTGTCCTGGTGCTCCGGGGCTTTCAAAAGTGCAAGAGGTAGTCAGGAAATTAGATGTGTAATTTATGCTCCAAGAACGCCTGAAGGTGCTCCCTGCATGTTGGGCCTCTGTATGTGACCACGCTGTGTAAAAGTCTCACACATGTGGTATCGCCATACTCAGGAGTAATAGCAGAATGTGTTTTGGGGTGTAATTTGTGGTACGCATATGCTGTGTGTGAGAAAAATCTGCTAATATGACAATTTTGTGGGAAAAAAGAAAATAAAAATCTTGATTTTGCAAAGAATTGTGGGAAAAAATACAACTTCAAAAAACTCACCATGCCTCTTACTAAATAACTTGGAATGTCTACTTTCCAAAAAGGGGTCATTTGGGGGTATTTGTACTTTCCTGGCTTGTTAGGGTCTCAAGAACTGAGATAGGCCGTCAGTACTTCAGGTGTGATCAATTTTCAGAGACTGGCACCATAGCTTGTGGACTCTATAACTTTCACAAAGACCAAATAATATACACCAATTTGGGTTATTTTTACCAAAGATATGTAGCAGTATAAATTTTGGCCAAAATGTATGAAGAAAAATTAATAATTTGCAAAATTTTACAACAGAAATGAAGAAAAATGCATTTTTTCTTTTATAACGCAAAAAATAAAAAAACCCAGCAGTGATTAAATACCACCAAAAGAAAGCTCTATTTGTGTGAAAAAAAAGGACAAACATTTCATATGGGTACAGTGTTGCATGACTGAGTAATTGTCATTAAAAATGTGAGAGCACCGAAAACTGAAAATTGGTTTGGTTAGGAAGGGGGTTTAAGTGCTTAATGTTAAAAAAAAAAAGTGGGGGGAAATGCACTGGACTGCACCAAGAGAGAATCAAAAAAGCACTAGAACGCATCAAAAATGCATAAAAAACGTGCATGTAAAAAAGCATCTGGACTGCGTTTCTATGGTGTGAACTGGCCCTGAGGCTATTGCTGCACACAGTGGTTCTATGCCTTTATATGAGGATAAATATAAAAACAAAAAAGTGTAGCGCTATAATGTGTCAGTCAGCAACACTATAAAGTATGCTGAGTGACATAGCTAGTGTATATCAAATGTTAGGTCCTGCTAGACCTCATAGGAAAAAACAATAAACCAGTGGAAAATCTAATATTCAAAAAGAAAAACACTAGTGACATATCCTATGTAATAAACAGTGTGGATTATATGTGCATCAAAAAGGTTAAACCCAAACCCTCAAAACAAAACACAAGCATGTAAGGGTGGGGATAAGTGATAGGTCCCTGAGATTTTGGGTAGTTCATTTAATCAAGCAGAGAAATCCTGGAGCATAGACGTAACACTCATAATAGCATCTATTCTTATCTCCGATAGACTCTTCCGATGTTCAGTCAGGTACAACAGTAACATAAAATGCCCTTACCGGACGTGGTGGACTCACAGGCCGTTGGCGGTGAGTCGTACGAGCTTGAACCGTAAAGCACGGTAAGGCAACAGCTGTTTCTGGTCCACAACAGAAGGATCCTGGGAAGGTCTCCAATCCCGAGCGATCCCCCCGATTCGTCCTCCAGCAATCACTTGGGTCTCAGGCGATTTGAGATAGGGAAAGTGGGAGAAAAAAGGCTCCACATAGTGTAAATTCCGGATTATCAGGAAATTTATTGTATAAAAAGTTCCAACAAAAATTTAAAATAAAAACAAAGTTCTTACAGACGTAAAAAGATGTGTTTAGCGCAGTAGACAGATGGTTCAAGGTAGTGTCCTACACCCGACGCGTTTCGTCTAAAAAGACATCAACTGGGGTACAGCTAACCTCTCATCTGCTGCGCTATTTATTTAAAAGTGTTCAAATTTCCATCGGGGACACCTGTGCGGCGTGACTTCCGGGTTAGTGTCATGTGAGGGTGTTCTTAGTCAGCTGACTGTCTATCTAGCCTATCGCAAGGTGAATACCAGCTCCAAACCAAGCCTCAGTTTGAATCTCCTGTCCAACCGATTGTAATTGGGCGGTAAGGACATGTGATTACCACGTCCGAGCGTCACAACATGGTGACGCGGAACGCAAACTATTCATCCTAGTTAGCTAGCTGTTTCCGGGTGTGTGCGTCATCGCGTATTTACGCGGTGACGTCACGCGTCAGTCGTACCCTCTCATTTTTCGGAAAATGCATGCAGCTAGGAACACCGTCTATCACGCAGGCGCAACAGCGCGAGCGCCGAGGGTCCTTCCCACCTCAGTGCGTCAAGACATGGTGTTATAAACAAGCACCAATCGAAAACACTTCTTCACTGTGTTAGCCACTCATATTATTCCCTGTGTTTACCAGGATCACCGGACGCAAATCCGATGGGCTGTTTAATGTCCAGAGAGAATAGCTGGCTTTTTTGTATGTGTAAAACAAGGCTTTTCAGTAATAAGGTGGCAGGGGAATGAAAGAAGGCATCTAGAAGAACAAAAGAATAAACTGTTGCATAGCCAATCACCTCCTTTCTCGTTGGCAGACCTTCATTAACCACAAGAATTGGCTGCTCAATGACCAGGCAATTTTTTGCGTTTCAGCACTGCGTCACTTTAACTGACAATTGCGCGGCCATGCAATGCTGTATCCAAACAAAATTAATGTCCTTTTTTTCCCCACAAATAGAGCTTTCTTTTGGTGGTATTTGATTATCTCTGCGGTTTTTATTTTTTGCGCTATAAACAAAAAAAGAGCGACAATTTAAAAAAAAAAAATGTACTTTTTGCTGTAATAAATAGCCCCAATGTTTTTTAAAAAAGCAAATTTTTTCCTCAGTTTAGGCCGATATGTATTCTTCTACATATTTTTGGTAATAAAAATCGCAAAAAGTGTATATTGATTGATTTGCACAAAAATTATACTGTCTACAAAATAGGGGATAGATTTATGGCATTTTTAGTTTTTATTTTTAGTAATGGAGGTGATCTGCGATTTTTATTGAGACTGCAACATTATGGTGGACACATCGGACACTTTTGACACATTTTTGGGTCGATTGACAATTATAAAACAATCAGTGCTAACAAAATGCACTGATTACTGTATACGTCACTGGCAGGGAAGGGGTTAACACTAGGGGGCAATCAAGGGGTTAACTGTGTTCCCTAGGTGTGTGTTCCAACTGTGGGGAAGGGACTGACTAAAGGCGATCACAGATCATGGTTCCCAGCTCGTAGGAACTCACAATCTCTCTCTCCTCACAGAACTGGGATGTGTGTGTTTACACACACACGTCCCTGTTCTGCCTCTCGTGCCCCCGATCGCTCGTGGCCGGCGGTCATCACGACCGCTTGTCATGAGCATCGGCACCCCCGCTGCGCAGCGGGTGCGCGCGGGCCTGCTATCCCGCTTAAAGGGACCGACATATAGCTACGACGGTTTGCGGGATTGTGTCGACCTGCTGCAGTATAATGACGACGGCTGGTCGGCAAGTGGTTAAAAGAGAAGTATGGGCTTGTAAAAAAGTAACATTTATACTTTTATACCTAGATGGATGCAGCATTGATCCGATGCTGCATCTGTCCCCCTGGCTCTTATGCCCCGTAAACACACGATCGGAAATTCCGCCAGCAAAAGTCTGATGTGAGCTTTTGGTTGGAAATTCTGACCGTGTTTATGCTCCATCAGACTTTTGCTGGCGGAATTTCCACCAGCAAAAGATTGAGAGCAGGTTCTCTATTTTTCCGACGGAAAAAGTTCCTATCGGAAATTCCGATCGTCTGTAGCAATTCCAACGCACAAAATTCCTACGCATGCTCGGAAACAATTCAACGCATGCTCGGAAGCATTGAACTTCATTTTCTCGGCTCGTCGTAGTGTTGTACGTCACCGCGTTCTTGACGGACGAAAGTACAGACAACTTTTGTGTGACCGTGTGTATGCAAGCCAAGCTTGAGCGGAATTCCATCGGAAAAACCACCCAAGATTTTTCCGACGGAAATTCCGCTCGTGTGTACGGGGCATAAGACTGAAAACTGAGCGATCAAAGCTAATCGCTCAGTTCTCAGCCTTCAGTGAGTAGAGAGCCGGTGACTGTCAGTCACCAGCTCTCTGCTCTGCCCCTCGGTTGCTCACTGGAGCGCTGAGCTGTGGAGGGGGCGGGAGCGGATGGCTCAGGCTCTCAGCCATATGGTGGGGATCTTTTCAGAGACTGGACCGGCTTTGTGACATCAGCTAAATCCCAAAGAACAAACTGCAACTCCTGTGATCCCCAGGAGAAATATGGACAAATAGCTTTGGCTATACTTATTTGATTTATTTCTTTCAGGTACTTATATAGCACCATTAATTTACGCAGTGCTTTACATATACGTTGTACATTAACATCAGTCCCTGCCCTCAAGGAGCTTACAACCCAAGGTCCCTAAAGCCTCGTACACACGATCAGATTGTTGGCAGAGGATTGTCTGTTGACACACTGTTGTCCTAAAATCTGACCGTTAGTACACTCATACTCCACCATCCCCCTTACCATTATCTAAATTAACAAGACCACACCTGAATTTGGAGTATAAATGGCCATAGCAGCCTTTTTATTAACAAAATATTAATATTTCAAAACTTTTAACATCTAAACTGCTGTAAACCACAACTATCAATCACTCAGTCTGTTGGTCTTTGACGGCACCCCGAACTTAACACATATTCCATCACTACACTGCGGAACCTTTCTCCGTGATATGTCTCCAGCCGTACCACACCAGCTCGGAGACAACCAACTTCCCGCAGTGCAATCATTACCGTATTCTAGCTAACCGTTCTAACTGGAATACACCAGAGGGGCACATACTACCGATGAGTCCCCAACATTTCCATCTCGTATGTTTTCTGACACCATCAAAGACTTAAACACCGCCACAGGACGCAAGGATAACACCTTACCCTTAAGGGCCCCTCCACAACTTCAGGGCCCGCTGAATGCCATCCTGTAGACCCAGCGCCCATAAATCAATCCCCACTGGGGACAGGTGAACCCCATCTCCTCGGAGGTACGGTACAGGCCGGTATTAGATTCCAACTCCCTGTGGAGGATGACCATGCCCCCATTCTGAGTAATAAATCTTCCCACCACCTTGTTCACCTTTATGCAAGACTTATTGAGCCTCGCCAATGACCGTGCCAGGCGCCAAGTTTTCCAAGCAACGGAATGTCAGACCACAACACCAGCATGTCAGGAAAGGCTGTGCGGAGCCTTAAGAAATCAGACTTGACGTCAATAATTAGCTCTCGAATAGACCAAACCCCCAAATCGTTCCCGCCAACATGAAGTACTAAAATGTCACAAGCCTACTCCACATCATCCCAGGTATCCCCAACCAGCGAATACACGCCTCCCACCTAGAAATACCCAGCTGTCTGCCACCTGGTCTAACATCTGCTCGCCTGGCCCCCCAAAAAACAAACGAATGGCCCATAATCCAGACGAGGCGTATGTGCACTCCATCTGAAAGAAAAGAATGAACAAACACCACAGGATAGCACCAATACAAAACACTGAACACTCACCACAAATGAAAAAGAAAAACACATCATGACATACACCCCACTACTATCCCTCCCTTTCCTTCAACAGCTAATCCACCAACAACTGAGGGCGAATTTAGGTACAGAATCTCTTGGATTTCCATCTATCAATCCGTTTTACAGGCACCTCGTCCAACCCGCATCGGGCGGCCTCCGTGGGCCCCCCCCTCCGATGCGGAAGGAGTGTATTGTGTGTGATCCAAACCCACTGCCCTAAGCCTTTTCCAGAAAACACAAACTCAAATTTAGGTAAAGGAGACCCATCCTCATGTAACAAGAACGGCCCCTTCCTAATGAACTGCCAAGAACTCCCTTACTGCCCCACCGGGCAAACCGGGGAACCCAGCAGTGGAAACAGCTGCATGCGCACTCCCTTACCCCCCTGGTCCATCTTTGACCTGCGCAGCAATAACAGAACCCTGTCGTCACTACAAATAACATCCTATGCCATAAACCCACCCGCAACCCTCTTAGAGGTGCTGACCAGTTCCCCAATCCGAAATGCACCAAAAAATGCTAAAGAAAACGCTGCCTTAAATAGGGAGACCTCGTAACTTGATGTACACAAAGACCCCAGTTGACCACAAATGGCCTGCAAATTCAAAAAGAATATGGGCCGCCTAGTATCCTTAAGGGCTTGTGTAGCTTCCGATACCCCTTAACTGCCTGCCGGACCCAAAAATCCTTTGTCAAATCCGCCATGCCCCATAGTTTGAAGAAAAAGGCCAAGCTAACCAGTTTCCGCTCAATGGCAGACACTGACCCACCTCGCTCCATGTTCCTGGAAACAAAATAAAGAACCAGCAGCCTCACCTCCGGACTGTCCTGCTCCACCCCGGCTTGCTGAACCATCCCCAACCATTCCTGCCATACCTTGGCATAGGCCGCCCACGTGGACTCACTCTCCGACCGTCTAGCGGCGACTCCAAGGCAATCTCCCATAGCCATCCGTGACAAGGACAAAAAACAAAATAAGTGTAGCGCTAGGAAGAGGTCAGAAAATGGATTAACAGTTCGAAGTTCGTGTGTTTAAAAGAACATCCCTGGAGGGAATTTGAAAAGTCCTCTGGAACAAATCTCAACAAGAGTGTAAATCATCTGTGGAGAGAGCCCACACACCACCAATAGAAGTGAAAAGGCTTACCGGACTCGGTGGACCCAACAAGGCATACGCCAGGTAGAGTCAATCAGGCTTAGGTGGTGCTGGACTACAGTTGGCCCAGACGGGCAAAGTTGGTGGAGTGGCTACCACGTGGCTGTGTTCCTCAAACGTAATCAGGCCCAAAGATATGAAGTGCGGCACCCATAAATCGTATCCCTCAGATCAGCATTGGAACCAGCAGTGTCAGCAATTATGCTCTCCCATTTAGGCTTCTCTCCCATTTAGGCTGGTCTCCCCCAGGGCTGTGGCAGCTATTGTTTGAAAACAGAACTCCTCTGAGAGGAGTTCTGTTTTCAAACAATAGCTGCCACAGCCCTGGGGGAGACCAGCCTAAATGGGAGAGCATAATTGCTGACACTGCTGGTTCCAACGCTGATCTGAGGGATACGATTTATGGGTGCCGCACTTCATATCTTTGGGCCCGATTACGTTTGAGGAACACAGCCACGTGGTAGCCACTCCACCAACTTTGCCCGTCTGGGCCAACTGTAGTCCAGCACCACCTAAGCCTGATTGACTCTACCTGGCGTATGCCTTGTTGGGTCCACCGAGTCCGGTAAGCCTTTTCACTTCTATTGGTGGTGTGTGGGCTCTCTCCACAGATGATTTACACTCTTGTTGAGATTTGTTCCAGAGGACTTTTCAAATTCCCTCCAGGGATGTTCTTTTAAACACACGAACTTCGAACTGTTAATCCATTTTCTGACCTCTTCCCAGCGCTACACTTATTTTGTTTTTTGACATTGTTTACACTTGCTGGTTGTGTTAGCTGCTGTTTCTATTCCCCCTTCTGGTAGCGCAGAATTATTGTGTATATACATCCGTGACAAGGAACCCCTTCCTTCTCTGCCGTCTGAACCTGTCCCACTGAAACCAAGATAAGGAATCATCCAAAGTATTGTGGACGCCCGAAAGGTGGACAGCATATAGAAAAATGTTTAACTGCAAGCAACGTAGCACCATGTGGCGCAGCAGCCGTATCACTGCTTGTGACGACGCTGAGATGCAGGTGATGACTTGCACCACACCCATGTTGTCACAGTTCAGCCATATCTTCAAGTTCTGACAAGACTCACCCCATATCTCCATGGCCAGCACCACCCGAAAAACGTTTCAGGAGCACCAGGTCACAAAAAAAACCCGCGTCCCCCCAGGAGCGTGGCCAAGGTTCTGCGCTCCAGTGACCCTGATAGAAGGCCCCATACCCAGTAGACCAGGCCGTGTCTGTAAACAGCTCCAAGTCAAAGTTACTCACCAGTCCGGAACTTCCAGACCGATCGACTGTTATAAGTTTCCAAAAACATGTGCCACACCTTCAAGTCCTCTCGATGTTCCTTATTGAGACGGATAAAATGGAAGGAAGCGTATTCAATGACGAATTTTGCCATCAGCGCCCCCTGTCCATATCGACGAACCACCCAACAGCTGCGTCAAAGGAAGTATATGACACTGTACAAGCTTTGGGATCTATAGAATCGTTGACTGAACCTCCCTTGGGGAAAGACAGGTAGTGAATAAGGCGAAACTTGTTTGGTTCCTTCTTAGGCACCACCCCCAGAGGCAAAACAACTAAATCCTGCAAAGGCTTAGCCGAGAACGGCCCACCCATGCGACCCAGTGCCACTTCCTTCGCCAACTTCTCCGAAACCACCCCCGGATGCTGCAGTGCAGAACGCAAATTCCGTGCCATAGGCAGGACAGCAGTCAGAGAACATGGGATCCTAAAATCCTAAAAAGCCGCTTCCCAGTCTTGGTATCTATTTAGAAAAGGTTGCATTCTTTTCCCCCTCTCTGGTGTCATCACTCTTGTTAGCAAACTCTGCTGCATAGCCCCCCCCCTACCTTTTTTGAAGCAGCGGGACACGGGATGGGAACCTCCACATCCGGAGCACTCGTGCTTAAAACGGTAGGACCCCCCAAACTTATATGGTCCCTCGTTGTACTGCCAGTATAAACCCCATTTCTTTCCAGCCAGTTGTCCTGGGGAAAGTGCACCCCGCCAACTGATTGGACCCACGGTGACACCTGCGGGGGCTGGCCTTCTTTTGCACCGGCAAATTGCTGCGCCGAATCCCACAGACCCCCCAACAAGTCTTGCAGCTGCATCTCTGTCCCAGAATTGGCAGGCGGAGTGCCCGCCACCTGTGGGCCAGCCACCGCAGCTGCAGCCGCAACCGCAGATGACTGTGGTGTGGCCCTAGCAGCCACTGCAACACCCCCCATACACTACACCCAACAACCCACACAGTGCAGCATTCAATGAAGTATTAGGTAAAGCAGAAGACTTACCGGGCTGACCAGGAATGCCCCCAACAGCCGCCGCTCCAGCATCCATTGGTATCGTGCCACTCTGCGACTCCTCCTCCTCCGAGCATGACAGCTCACCTTCCGACCATACTTCAAGAGCCTGTTGATCTGGCATCTGCAGTATCCCAGGCGAGGAGGGCCTGGATGCCATGGATCCCTGCCGTTGTTGGCCCCGCCCACCAGCACTGGATCCACCCACTGTTGCGCGTGCCTCATCGAGTTGGGCCCCGGCCAGCCGTTCCAGATCGTCTGCCTCTCTGCCCCCTGTCCCTCTCATCAGTGGAGCCTCCATCCGCGTCTGGTAATGGCCCGGAGGCCATGGCTGCACTTCTCTCTCTCCGAGACTCCCCCCGCACAGGCACCACTAATGGGGAGGATTCCGCTGGCGCCTGACCTGTGTGACGAGTGGGCGGGGGAGAGTCGCGATGGCGACCCATAGCCCGCCCACTGAGCTCCGCCGATAGTTAATATCTGGGTTTACAAAGGCATTTAATGCATGCAAAGTACATTTATATCCTTCATGACTATTAAAGTGATTGTAAAGGCCTTTTTTTTTTTTTTAGAGTGGCCCCTTACCTCCTCTTCTAGGGTCTTCCGCTGGCACTCTCCACCCCTCCTCTTCAGCGTGTACCCACATAACAAGCCACTTGCTATGGTCGCACACGTTGCGGTGCCCTCTCGTCGACCTGTGTGCGTCCATAGACACACACATCATAGATCTCAATGAACTGTGAGGCAGTTGGTGAGCACTCTTGTGGTTCACTGACACTCCCTACAGCTTTCAAACAGAAAGCCCATAAAGAGCTAAAATCTGTATGCCATGTCTGCAAGAACCTGACATTGCACCTGTGATCTGCTGATCGTTAAAAAATTAAAACATTTTTACCTGAAAAAATGTGCTTTTTTTAAAAAAGTGAACTTAGCCTAACAGAAATTATGGTCACATTTTTCAATCAGCTATATTGGTAGAATGTTTGTGTGTCCCTGGTTGTTGAAGGGAACCTGTGTGGTAAAAAAATTGGGAGCTGTCAAAGCTGACTTATTTTAAAACTTATTTTGAAAGGTGTGGGTCTGTCTTCCTGATCCCGGCTATTGAACTGGAATAGGCGTGCAACCGGTGTCTGAACTATCCTGCATGCTTATTCCAGGTCAAAGGCTTCCTGATTAATGCAGCCCAATTACAATGACAGCCTCAGAGCTTGCACCTTTCCATACACCTTAGCACTGATTGCTTAAAAAATTCTGTCCTAACAGGTTTCCCCTAAATACCTTAAAGTGACACCAAACAATCAGACTAGCAGCTTGCAGCTTGTGGGTAGGGTTGCCACCTTTTCTTCAAGTCAAACCCGAACACTTTAGTGGTGCACAGCAATTTAAAAAAAAAAAAATTTTACAACATATACTATGCAGTACATATATTTTGTGATGAAATAACATTTATAATCATATGAAGTTAATCACCAGAGTCCCCCTTTACATCAGAGTCCGCAGAGTCCCCCTTTACATCTGAACTTGCAGAGTTTCCTTCCACTGTAAGGGGGGACTCTGCAGACTCTGATGTAAGGGAGAACTCCGGGGACTCTAACATAAGGGATGCTCTGGGAACTCTGATTTAAGGGGTAACACTGAGACACACATTACACTATTGGCTTAGACAACTACAGACAGCAACCCTGCTGGGAAGCCAGAGTCTGGTCTGAATAATGTGTCCGGGTTTCAGGTGGTCTGAAAACTGGACACATGATTCAAAACCCGAACTGTCCGGGTGAATCCCGGACAGGTGGCAACCCTACTTGTGGGCCCTGATGCAAAAGTTGACCTGCCCCCCCCCCCCCCCCCCCCCTACTACCACCTGCAAGGATCCTGCGTGCCAGGATACTCCAAGTGGCTAATGTTAGCATCAAATCAAATAAGTGCAAAGCAGCAGAAAAGATACAAAAACACATACATACAGCACAAAGATTCAATGTATAAAAAGGATGAATAACCCTCCTGGGTTGGGGGCCCAGATCAACAGTGTTGTAACAGTGCTGTAAAAAAGTAAAGTAATGTGTTAATAATTAATCAATAAATAGTTAATAGAAAACCACACAAAAAAAGTAATTAAATTAATGAGAGCAGCAATAAAATAACAATAGACATAAAAATAAATAACCCTACTGGGTCACTACCCAGATTCCTGGTGCTACAAAAAAAAATGTGCTTAACACACTAAAAAAACTGTGCAAACAAGCAATATATAAATAGCAATTTCATAGATGACCCTAATGGATTGTGAATCCAGATCCCAAATGTAACAAGGGTGTAAACGGTAAAAAAAAAGTTTAAAATTACATATAAGGGTGAAAGTCAATCAATCTAAGTATATTCCTAATATATTTATATTCCTAATATTCCTTTAAAGTGTTCATATTTACTAGCAAGAAGTGTCCAGTAATACAGTTAGAAAAGTGTAGAAACAAGATCCAGTGATGTTCCAGGTGCTCTGGCAAACAAAACCTTGGTGCACAAACTCCCTAGCACCATCCAAGATCCACTCTGTGTGTTCTAGCAGCTCACCTTAAAGCGGAGCTCCAGGCTCCTTCAGAAAAAATTAAAAGTTAGCAGCTACAAATACTGTAGCTGCTGACTTTTATTATATGGACACTTATCTGTCCAGGGGTCCCGCAATGGGAGCACCCCAGCTGATTTTTTTCCATTGGCTCTCAGGTGCTGCCTTTGCTACTGCTTCTAAGGCCCCTTTCACACTGAGGCGCTTCTAAACTGCCAATAAAACACTGAGCGCTTTTGAAGAGCTTTTCAGGCGCTTTTGAAGAGCTTTCAATTCATTTCAATGGAGAGGGGCGTTTTTTCACCGCCCCATCAGGGCACTGCCCCAGTGTGAAAGCATTCATTGATTTTAATGGAAATAAGTTTTTTTGTGAGCTTTTCAGGTGCTATTTTTAACAAGAAAGCGCCTGAAAAGCGCCTCAGTGTGAAAGGGGTCTTGGGGAAACCGGCAGTTAAACCCTGTGGCTTCACAGCCGGTCCCCTACTGCGCATGTGCTCCCGAAAAGTGGGAAATGTGGCAGGGGATGGGGGGGGGGCGATAAGTGGAGCTTCGACTTTTGGATGGAACTCCGCTTTAATAGAAGACCAAAAAGGTCTGACAGCGCCTGTATTAAAAAAACACTTCTCACAGCAATTCCTCGGATCTAATGCACAGGATAGGGGAAATCTCACAGCTCTTGATATCCAGTAATTCCTTCCAATAGATCTTTAGATATCCTCCTCTCATCCGCTCATCAATGGTAATATGCAATAAGAACAATCCTCATGGTGTAGTATGGTATGGTAAAGACTGGAAGCTTCAGATCTGTGGTGCCCTATTGTGATCTTCCTATGCCATTTTACGTCTACTTATATGTATGTAGCAATAACTCTCGGTGGCGCTGCTGGTTTAAAGCGGGCTGTTACCTTCACTCTCGATACCTCTGTTTCACCGGCAACGGGTCTAGGGTTTCGCTGAGTTTACCTCTGGACGATACAAGCACCAAACACTTGAGTATGTTTTCCAATGCTTTAATGAACAAATGAAGGAAGTAGCAGGAAAGAGGCAGAAGGAAAGCTGCAGGGAAGCTCAAATACCTTTCCTTAGTATCCTTTAGAACATTCTCCGGAATTGAACACTTGTAGTTGAATGCGCTCCCCTTGTGGGATTCAATCTTTGCCTGCCTGGATAGACCTCTCTCACTTGCCTAGCAGCCAGTACGTAGCACGAACAAAAGTCTCTGCCACAGACTTGTTTGAAATAAAACCCGTATGATCCTCTGCCACAGGATGTATTGGTCCGCGATGAATGTCAGACACAGTACTTGAACCTTTAAGCCAACCTGGCAGTACTATGCAGTAGGACTACTTCAGGATACGTCCTCCAACCGAGTCACCAGGCCCCTCTCCAGACCAGCACTCTGCGTGATCCTTCCATGACGGGTCCTCCCCTGGGATCTCCTCGGTTGTCCAGCTTCTTCTCTCTGGATAGACAGCTCAGGACCATTCCTCTGCTGCTGTGGTAGGCCCCAGACAGGCTTCTGGGCCCACCCACACGCCGCAGCGACGTGGGCCTCCGGAACGGAGGACCATGAGGTGGTACTCTTAACACATACCTGTCGGCCAGGAGGGCCAGCAGGTGGCTGAAAATGAACCTCAGAACATGGCGTCTGTCCCATAAATACCCTCTCCCGGAATGCAACTCAGAGGACCACCTCCACCAAGTTATCTCCGGGACAGAGGAGCACTCATAAGGCTTCAACACGTTGCTTTTCCAACACCAGCCCATGGGGCCAACGACACCCACCGGCACAGTGTGGAACTACACGCAACTCAGCCAAGCTGGAACAGAGGCAAATCTAACTTCCTCTAATAAGCGACCCACTAGATTTACCTATCAGCGGTAGATTAAAAATCTACCAGCGCTACATACTCCCTCCAGTACAATAGACATTGTCCTCAACGTCTGACAAAAAAAAAAAATAACTCCCAAGCCTGAGAGCAGGTATTTGAGCTTAAAACTTGGATTTAGGTAAAGGAGAAGGAAAGACTGTAGAAAGACATTATAAGATTAACATTTGTAAAACAATATGTTCACGTCCGCAAACAAAACTATCTTATGACTGTACATAACCCCACTATCTATTTTAGCTGAAAAACCT
Source organism: Aquarana catesbeiana (assembly GCF_042186555.1). NCBI lineage: Eukaryota > Metazoa > Chordata > Amphibia > Anura > Ranidae > Aquarana > Aquarana catesbeiana. The sequence continues at coordinate 605,470,912 of NC_133324.1, read as the reverse complement.
AACAGCTTGATAGGAGATCAAATGGTTCATGAAAAGGAAAACATAATAAACACACATGCGACCTATACAATTTCAGGAGCAAAGTCTCATTTGAAAAAATGAAACTCTCTTCCCATTATCTACACCAGAATAATCTTTAGGAGTCCATCCCTATATATACACATTTTTCTTTAAATGAAAGAAATCCGGCTAGCAAAAAGAAGTCCTTGGATTTGAAACACTGAGATGAGTATTCAGATCTTGACCACGAAGATCTCTATATATTGACACTAACTAACTACTCCAAAGTTTTTTTGTCCATAATTACCAGTAGAACCGAGGATCTGGCAATGTCAGTGACTTTCCTTGTTTATCCACTGTAGTGATAAAGTAAACAACGTCATCTTTTCCGGGTCTGCAAATGAGCACTCTGTCAGCATAGATGTGCCGACCGAAATTCCAGAGCATAAAACATCCACTGAAACGTTCATCCATTTTAACAGAACATCCAGTCTTTCGGAAAGGCTTAGGAACAGACAAATAGTCCCAAACAGCTTCACTGTACCAAAGCTCCCGGTTAGCTTCAATCACTTGCATTATGTCCTGAGGAACATAAGGGAACTCCAAACCATATTCCGTAGCTACACGCTTGTTTAACATTCTCTGCAAACGTGCAAGTTTCGGTAAGGATCTATTTTTCCCCATACCAGGAGGCACACATGAATTCAATGACTTGCTCACCATAGACCCAACTGGTGTCTGAAGTGAACTAGCAACTTTTGACAATGTCTCATTTACAGTGCTGTGTGGCTCCACACAAGGTGACGTCTTCCCAGAACTCAGGGCTGTCCATTCAGGGAAAGTCATAGCAGAGGCGACATCTTCGCCTTGGGCCCATAACAGCTCTTGTGACATAGTCTCAAACAGGACATCATCACCGGAGATTCTATCTCCGAATCTCTCAGCTCTTCTGCTGGCAGATATTTACAGTCCCAGATACATTCCCCATTAATTGCTCACCCGTTCCTGACGTGGACTTTGTTGGATCCCGTTCGGGTAGTCTCTGGGGTAGGCCTTGGCCACAGCCACGGGAAGCCTTCACATATCCTACCTTCTTCTGGACAGGTACAACAGGGATAGGTGTGGTGGACGTAGAAATTAAGGTAATGTCCGCTGATGAGACGGCAACAGCAGTGTCTCTCTCCGGAACATTCTCTGCAACAACAGGCAAAGTCACGGCCTGCCGTTCTCTTTCCGCAGCAGTAGCAGCTTCTACTGTGGCGATACCTGTAGCCCAATCCATTCGATAAGCACGGGGCGACATGGTAGGTTGCTCCACCATAAACAGATATTCTCCACATTGCGGGCAGCGAACAAATGGATGGAGATGTACGGCCAGTCCTTCACATTTGTGGCAAATCATGCCCAGCCCTTCGATATCTCCGGCAGTATAGAGAAAAAACCTCCCCTGCGGCTTCAGACAAATACCGGTATCTGTAAGCAGGGTTCCGGTCAGCACAGTACTCGACACGGTGCTCGCAGGGAACATTCTTGGTCCCATAATTGGCTGCATTGCTGAAAAAGACATGGCCACACTCTGATCTTCTCAGCACGATCTTGAGGCCTCTCTTCTTCTCTGGCGCCAAACACATACACGCATCACACGCGGTATCAAGTAGGGTAGGCTCCTCCCACTTGTTCTTCTGATCACGTAGCTCCCGGGCTTTTACTGGCGCCGGCCGCCTACGCAGTCAGAAATAAAGTCCTGCAACTTTTAACCTCTTCTTTTCCTGAGAAATTGACAAAGTCCATCTCTCACCGTAAACTCCCGGTGAAACACCTCTCCAGGTTGCGAGAATTGATGGCCAACAAATCCCGGACGACGCCCCCACATGTAGTACTAACTCTCGGTGGAGCTGCTGGTTTAAAGCGGGCTGTTACCTTCACTCTCGATGCCTCTGTTTCACCGGCACCGGGTCTAGGGTTCTGTTGAGTTTACCTCTGGACGATACAAGCACCAAACACTTGAGTATGTTTTCCAATGCTTTAAGGAACAAATGAAGGAAGTAGCAGGAAAGAGGCAGAAGGAAAGCTGCAGGGAAGCTCAAATACCTTTCCTTAGTATTCTTTAGAACATTCTCTGGAATTGAACACTTGTAGTTGAATGTGCTCCCCTTGTGGGATTCAATCTTTGGATAGACCTCTCTCACTTGCCTAGCAGCCAGTACGTAGCACAAACAAAAGTCTCTGCCACAGACTTGTTTGAAATAAAACCTGTACGATACTCTGCCACAGGATGTATTGGTCCGCGATGAATTTCAGACACAGTACTTGAACCTTTAAGCCAACCCAGCAGTACTATGCAGTAAGACTACTTCAGGATACGTCTTCCAACCGAGTCACCAGGCCCCTCTCCAGACCAGCACTCTGCGTGATTCTTCCATGACGGGTCCTCCCCTGGGATCTCCTCGGTTGTCCAGCTTCTTCTCTCTGGATAGACAGCTCAGGACCATTCCTCTGCTGCTGTGGTAGGCCCCAGACAGGCTTCTGGGCCCACCCACACGCCGCAGCAACGTAGGCCTCCGGAACGGAGGACCATGAGGTGGTACTCTTAACACATACCTGTCGGCCAGGAGGGCCAGCAGGTGGCTGAAAACGAACCTCAGAACATGGCGTCTGTCCCATAAATACCCTCTCCCAGAATGCAACTCAGAGGACCACCTCCACCGAGTTATCTCCGGGACAGAGGAGCACTCATACGCTTCAACACGTTGCTTTTCCAACACCAGCCCATGGTGACAATGACACCCACCGGCACAGTGTGGAACTACACGCAACTCAGCCAAGCTGGAACAGAGGCAAATCTAACTTCCTCTATTAAGCGACCCACTAGATTTACCTATCAGCGGTAGATTAAAAATCTACCAGCGATACATGTAAGTTATTGATTATGAAAAAAAAAAAATGTTATCTTAAACTACTATACTTCATGAGGATTGTTCTTATTGCATATGACCATTGATGAGATCAAGTGCTGTGAGATCCAAGGAGATGCTGTGAGGGGTGTTTCTATGTAATACAATCGCTGTCAGACCTGTTTGGCTGTTTGGTCCCCCTCTGAGTAATGCCAAATGTCACCCCCCCCTCCTCCCACCATCCTAGTAATGACATGCTACCCTCCCTCAACTTTTCTAACTGTCTGAGTGTTGGCAGTCAGGACAGGTACTATTGGGGGGGGGGGGGTTGGGTAGGGTTGCCACCTTTTCTTCAAGCCAACCTGAACACTTTAGCGGTCTGGAACACCTTTGGGTGCCCCAAGGAGAGTAGTGATGCGGTGCACATAGCGTGCCGCAGCAAAGCGTGGGTGTGGCCATATTGCTCTTGCTGACATCATCACCCTGCACCCCATTGATGCCGAACCTGCCCCCCTGACTGCCCCTCACAGCTCCTTGATGGCAACAGATTTGTGTGTGACTATCTTGGTTACTTGGGGTGCCACAGCCTGGTCTGAATAATGTGTCCGGGTTTCAACTGTCTGGGTGAATCCCAGACAGGTGGCAACCCTAGGGGCAGGGGGGGCAGTGTTTGTGTGCTATGCCTGTTCCCACATTAGAGAACACTCCTTGCACGGCAGCATGTCTCTTACCTGAGTTACTGAAGTCCGGCCCTGGCTCTCAGGTGGCTCTCTCCTCCTGTCCTCGCTGTGTGTCTGTGTGGGCCGTGGCAGTAGAGAGGCAGCTCACTGTCCCCTGGCCCCTGCCATTGTGAGCAGTGTGAGCACACTTCCAGCAGCAAGCATCTTGGTAAGTCACGAGCCAGGATGCCGGGAACTCAGACTTCTCTCCTCCAGCCAATGAGAGCAGGGGAGCGGTGTGGTCTGGGGGTATGGAGAGAAGGCAAACTAGAGGCTCCGGACTATATGCAGAGCTCAGCTGGGGCCCTGGGAGACACAAGGCGGACTGGACCTGGATTCTGTTTCCAGGATTTTGTAATTGTAAAATGCAGCATGTAATATGACAGCTCATAGCAGGGAGTTGCGGGCCCCCTGGAGCTGAATGCGGGGTTTGCTATGGCGACTCTTGCACCCCTTCACGCTACGCCCCTGCAAACAATATCCTTATTCTCCAAAAATAATCCATGCTCGTCTACCACTAAATGCTCCTGTAATCAATTTTTCATGTAATTGTTTCTTACTGTGTTTTTCTGCCTCCTTGTAATGTCCTCTATGAGCTCCCAAACCTCTACTTTTCCTGCTCACATCCATTTGTTTGGAATGAGCACTGCATGTTTTTTTGCAATTATGTGCACTGCTCTATGGTCAATACACATCCTAAAGTCCATAATCCTTAGTTCATCTAGGGAGCAAGCGAAAGAAGGTGCCTACATTCCTACAAATATTGGGACCATGAAGAATGAACTTAGCCACCCTCTAAAAGAATAAAAGAAAGCTAAGAGCAGTTTAGTGTCACTGTAATGTAAAACCATTCCTCCAGCACTGCTCAAATCATATGTTTCTGTCACTGACAAAGAAATGACAGTTCTGTGTGCACAGGTATCCTAAAGGCATACCTCCCAACTTTAGAATTTGAGAATGTGGGACACTCCAGGGAGGCAGTGTGCATAGTGCACCACAGCAAAAAGTTGGTGTGGCCAAACTGTTAACAGTGGGAGAGGCTTAAGGGGCGTGGTTAACCATTTGCCTACAAGCTGCTGCAGCTATACTGCAGCAAGTTGACTTGGCTGCGTGAATCGACGTGCTGGTACGTCAGTTCGTGCACTGGCTTTTGTGGGCAGGCGAGCACCACGGAGACCGCTCATGGGTCCCATGGACCTGATGTTCGCCGACCACCTACAATCGCAGGAAAGAGAGCCAGAATTGGGATCTGTCAAAGTAAACAAACAGATCCCCATTCTGACAGGGGAGGAGAGAGAGATCTGCTGTTCAGGCAGCCCATTCCCCACAGTTAGAAAGCACCTCCCTACTCAACACAGTTAACCCCTTGATCGCCCCCTAGTGTTAACCCCTTCGATGTCTGTTCCATTTATAAGTGATCAGTGCATTTTTATAGCACTGATCACTGTATTGGTGTCACTTAGTGTCAGATTTGTCCGCCGCAGTATCGAAGTCCCGCTAAAAATCGCAGATCGCCACCATTACCAGTAAAAACAATAAAAAAATAATAAAAAGTCCCTAAATCTTTCCTATAGTTTGCACACGCTATAACTTTTGCGCAAACCAATCAAAATATGCTTATTGCGATTTTTTTTTTTTACCAAAATATGTAGCAGAATACATACTGGCGGAAACTGATGAATAATTTTTTTTATATATTTTTTTTGGATATGTATTACAGCAGAAAGTAAAAAATATTTTTTCTTTTTTTTCAAAATTATCACTCTTTTTGTGTTTATAGCACAAACAATAAAAACCACAGAAGTGATCAAATACCACCAAAGCAAAGCTCTATTTGTGGGGAAAAAAAGGCATCAATTTTGTTTGGGTACAACGTCGCACAACCATGCAATCGTCAGTTAAAGCCACACAGTGCTGTATCGCAAAAAATGGCCTGGTCAGGAAGGGGGTAAATCCTTCCGGGGCTGAAGTGGTTAACAAATGGACTTTTTTGTACCTATAAAATATGCTTTAATTGTTGTGCCACAAGCAGGAGTCTCACAGAGACACATTACCTCCAACACAATCATTTAAAAAAAAATATGCTTCCATTACATATGGTTCTGAACACAATGGGAACAGACAGAAGGATAACACTTTACATTATCTGAGCCTACCACAAAGAAGAACTTCATTAAAATAGTCAGAGACTGCTTAGCAACCAGCAACTGCTGGGACTATGAATACTTTGTTGAGAATTATAGAATGTGCAATATAGTATATATAGTTTAGGAGCAGTGTAAGGCAGAGTGCATGGGTGTGCAATGCACAGAGTGCAAGGACCAGGAGTATATAATGCACAGAGTGCTGCAGTCAATGCTGGGTTTAGAATTTTAGGATGCATAAGACAGAGTGCAGGGGTCCAAGGTGTGTAATGCACAGAATGCAGGGGACAGAAGTGTTATGCACAGAATGCAGGGGACAGGAGTGTGCAATTCATAGGAGGAGTCAGGAGTACAAAACAATAAGAATGCAGAAGTCAGGGGTGTGTAATGCACAGTGTAGGGGTCAGGAGAGTGCAAAATTCCCTCGCAATACTCTCCCCCACTTTCCCATTTTAACAAAAATCCGCTCCCCTCCAAAAAGAAATCCAGCACTAATCTGCATGCTCACCCCGTTCAGAACAAATTCCCAGTCCCGGAGATTCTTAATGCCAGTAGATGCATTTCCTCCTAGGCTCTTCCTCTTGTTATGTCATAAAATACGTCAAGGCTGAGGAGCCTAGGGGATCACAACGTAGGGGACCAGGGGCACCCTTTAGGAGATGCAGGGCACATATCCTGGGTGCCCAGTGCTAGCATGTTCCTGCCAGTGCTGCAAACTAAATTAGAGGAGCCAAGTGCCAGATCTTGCTCTGACATTGGACTCCAGGACCCAGCTCCTTTCCACGGGACACCAGGATTTGGTTGAAATTTCCTAACAGTCTTGCAGGATCTGGGATGGTCGGGAGATATTTGAGTGAAGCATACTTTAGTTCTGCTTTAAATTGTACACTTTTTGCCCCTTCACCTGTCACAGCACCCCCCTTCACCTCTGTCACAGCACCCACCCTTCACCTCTGTCACAGCACGCCCCCCTTTCACCTCTGTTACAGCACCCCCTTCACCTCTGTCAAGGCACCCCCTTTACCTCCATCACGGCACCCCTCCCCTTTACCCCTGTCACAGCAGTCCCCTTCACCTCTGTCACAGCAGCCCCCTTCACCTTTGTCACAGCATCCCACTTTCACCTCTGTCACAGAATCGCCCCCTCCACCACCGTCACAGCACCCCCCTTCAACCCCCATTGCAGCTCCCCCCCTTCAGCTTCACCTCCGTCACAGAACCCCTCTTCACCTTCCTCACAGCTCCCTTTCATCTCATCACAGCACCCTCTCTTCACCACCCTCATAGAACCCCCCCTTCACCTCCTTCAAAGAACGCCCCATTCACCTCCTTAACAACCCCCCTCCCTTCACCACCATCACAGCACCCTTCTTCCCCTTTGCCACAGCACCTCCTTCAACCACATCACAGCAACCCCCTTCACTACCCTCACAGCACTCCCCCTTCATCTTCGTCACAGCACCCGCCTTCACCTCTGTCACCATCACAGCACACCCTTTCACCTCCGTCACCATCACAGCACACCCTTTCACCTCTGTCAGAGAATCCCCCCTTTAACCCCCATCATGCAACCTCCTTCACAGCACCCCCTCTTCACCTCTATCAAAGCACTCCCCTTCACCTCTGTCACAGCACCCCCTTCACCTCTGTCACAGAACCCCCAATCACTTACCTCACCTCACTCCCCCTTCACCTCTGTCACAGCACCCCCCATCACTTACCTCACAGCACTCCCCCTTCACCTCTATCAAAGCACCCCCCCCTTCACTTCCTTCACAGAACCCCCTTCACCTCTGTCACAGCACCCCCTCTTCACCTCTGTCACAGCACCCACCCTTCACCTCTGTCACAGTACCCCCTCTTCACCTCTGTCACAGCACCCCCTCTTCACCTCTGTCACAGCACCCACCCTTCACCTCTGTCACAGCACCCCCTCTTCACCTCTGTCACAGTACCCCCTCTTCACCTCTGTCACAGGACCCCCTCTTCACCTCTGTCACAGCATCCCCCTTCACCTCTGTCACAGCACCCACCCTTCACCTCTGTCACAGCACCCCCTCTTCACCTCTGTCACAGCACCCACCCTTCACCTCTGTCACAGCACCCCCTCTTCACCTCTGTCACAGCACCCCCTCTTCACCTCTGTCACAGCACCCACCCTTCACCTCTGTCACAGCACCCCCTCTTCACCTCTGTCACAGCACCCCCTCTTCACCTCTGTCACAGCACCCACCCTTCACCTCTGTCACAGTACCCCCTCTTCACCTCTGTCACAGCACCCCCTCTTCACCTCTGTCACAGCACCTCCTCTTCACCTCTGTCACAGCACCCACCCTTCACCTCTGTCACAGTACCCCCTCTTCACCTCTGTCACAGCACCCCCTCTTCACCTCTGTCACAGCACCCACCCTTCACCTCTGTCACAGCACCCCCTCTTCACCTCTGTCACAGCACCCCCTCTTCACCTCTGTCACAGCACCCACCCTTCACCTCTGTCACAGCACCCCCTCTTCACCTCTGTCACAGCACCCTCTCTTCACCTCTGTCACAGCACCCACCCTTCACCTCTGTCACAGTACCCCCTCTTCACCTCTGTCACAGCACCCCCTCTTCACCTCTGTCACAGCACCCACCCTTCACCTCTGTCACAGCACCCCCTCTTCACCTCTGTCACAGCACCCCCTCTTCACCTCTGTCACAGCACCCACCCTTCACCTCTGTCACAGCACCCCCTCTTCACCTCTGTCACAGCACCCTCTCTTCACCTCTGTCACAGCACCCACCCTTCACCTCTGTCACAGTACCCCCTCTTCACCTCTGTCACAGCACCCCCTCTTCACCTCTGTCACAGCACCCACCCTTCACCTCTGTCACAGCACCCCCTCTTCACCTCTGTCACAGCACCCCCTCTTCACCTCTGTCACAGCACCCCCTCTTCACCTCTGTCACAGCACCCACCCTTCACCTCTGTCACAGCACCCCCTCTTCACCTCTGTCACAGCACCCCCTCTTCACCTCTGTCACAGCATCCCCCTTCACCTCTGTCACAGCATCCCCCTTCACCTCTGTCACAGCATCCCCCTTCACCTCTGTCACAGCACCCCCTCTTCACCTCTGTCACAGCACCCCCTCTTCACCTCTGTCACAGCATCCCCCTTCACCTCTGTCACAGCACCCCCTCTTCACCTCTGTCACAGCATCCCCCTTCACCTCTGTCACAGCACCCCCTCTTCACCTCTGTCACAGCATCCCCTTTTCACCTCTGTCACAGCACCCCCTCTTCACCTCTGTCAAAGCACCCCCTCTTCACCTCTGTCACAGCACCCACCCTTCACCTCTGTCACAGCACCCCCTCTTCACCTCTGTCACAGCACCCACCCTTCACCTCTGTCACAGCACCCCCTCTTCACCTCTGTCACAGCATCCCCCTTCACCTCTGTCACAGCATCCCCCTTCACCTCTGTCACAGCATCCCCCTTCACCTCTGTCACAGCACCCCCTCTTCACCTCTGTCACAGCACCCCCTCTTCACCTCTGTCACAGCATCCCCCTTCACCTCTGTCACAGCATCCCCCTTCACCTCTGTCACAGCACCCCCTCTTCACCTCTGTCACAGCACCCCCTCTTCACCTCTGTCACAGCACCCCCCTTCACCTCTGTCACAGCACCCCCTCTTCACCTCTGTCACAGCAGCCCCCTTCACCTCTGTCACAGCATCCCCCTTCACCTCTGTCACAGCACCCCCTCTTCACCTCTGTCACAGCACCCCCTCTTCACCTCTGTCACAGCACCCCCCTTCACCTCTGTCACAGCACCCCCCTTCACCTCTGTCACAGCACCCCCTCTTCACCTCTGTCACAGCACCCCCTCTTCACCTCTGTCACAGCACTCCCTCTTCACCTCTGTCACAGCATCCCCCTTCACCTCTGTCACAGCATCCCCCTTCACCTCTGTCACAGCATCCCCTTCACCTCTGTCACAGCACCCCCTCTTCACCTCTGTCACAGCACCCCCTCTTCACCTCTGTCACAGCATCCCCCTTCACCTCTGTCACAGCACCCCCTCTTCACCCCCGTCACAGCACCCCCTCTTCACCTCTGTCACAGCACCCCCTCTTCACCTCTGTCACAGCATCCCCCTTCACCTCTGTCACACAACACCCCCCTTCACCTCCGTCACAGCACCCCCATTTCACCTCCATCGCAGCACCCACCCTTCACCTCTGTCACAGCCCTCCCCCCCTTCACCTCTGTCACAACAACCCCCTTTCACCTCCTTCACAGCATCCCCCTTCACCTCCGTCACAGCACCACCCCTTCACCTCCATCACAGCACCCCCCCTTCACCTCTGTCACAGCCCCCCCTCAACTCTGTCACATCACCACCTTCACCTCCGTCACAGCCCCCCCTTCACCTCTGTCACAGCCCCCCCTCAACTCTGTCACATCACCACCTTCACCTCCATCACAGCACCCCCCTTCACCTCCGTCACAGCACCCTCCCCCTTCACCTCTGTCACAGCACCCCCCCCCCCTCACCTCTGTCACAACACCCCCCTTCACCTCCATCACAGCACCCCCCCTTCACCTCCGTCACAGCCCTCCCCCCTTCACCTCTGTCACAAGACCCCCCATCACCTCCATCACAGCACCCCCCTTTCAATTCTGTTTTACTAAACAGAGCATTCACATTATTAGTTATCAACAGCTAAATCTTCTCCTTGCTGCAAAAAGGCAGTATTTTCTCCAGTTATGAAGAAGTGAAAAAAAAGCCTGGAAAGTTGCCACTAATAAAATTAGCTGTCTCCTGCATGACAGGAAGTTTTCCATGTTTCTATGAAATTTCACATGCTTCCCTGTGCCTCAGGACGGTGGTCACATGCCCCTTGTTTACCCTCAACTCTATACAGTAGCTGGGTGGTAGAAGAGTCAGTGGTAAAGCAGAATGAATACAGCAGGACAATGCTTGATTGTGATCACAGCTCTGGGGCTGGTGAGCGGATTCTCCCCTGGTCAGTGGCATGAGGTGTCAACCAAGGAGCCGGAAATACAGACATTGACGGAGAATTCCCAATCCCTGAAGTCACTAAAATTACTGCATGTGTATGGGCACATTAGCTAACACGAAAGTGGCATTTTTTGCATCCATGTATACGAGGCCTTGGTTAAATGTTATTGCTGACTATGAAAGGCTTGGAGAGGTGGCAGCTGCTGTAGTAGTAGTAAGCGATTGTGGCTAGCGCTGCAAACTAAATTAGAGGAGTCAAGTGCCAATACTTGTTCCTGGCATTGGGACCCAACTTGGATCTGCGGGACATCAGGACTTGTTTGAAATTTCGGGAGGGTCCCGCAAGATTCGGGACAGTTGGGAGGTATGCCTAAGGGTAACATTAAAAAGATAGGCAGATACCTGCTGATTGAAAAATTACTTTTGAACTTTGTGAGGGAAAAATCTTAGACTGGCCATGCACTATACCATTTGATTGTACAATCTCCTCTAGGTCTGCAGTCTATCATCTATTATGTAGTCTAGGGGCCTGCCTGATATACAGTATCTCACAACAGTGAGTACACCCCTCACATTATATGTTTTCATGTGAAAACACTGAAGAAATGACACTTTGCTACAATGTAAAGTACTGAGTGTACAGCTTGTATAACAGTGTAAATTTGCTATCCCCTCAAAATAACTCAACACACAGCCATTAATGTCTAAACCGCTGGCAACAAAAGTGGAGGAAAAATGTTGTGACAAACCGTCAACCCTTACATTGTTAGTACCGGTAAGAATGAGACAATGTAGTTGAAACTTGACAAGAAAAGAGCCTATCGCGCCCTTCTGGGAGAGAGGCGTTTAGCCTTAGACAAGAATGTGAGATTCTTATGGTCAGTAAGAATTAGCACCAACACAGTGGTACCTTCGAGGAGATGTCTCCATTCTTTCAGGCCTAAAATGATCGCTAACAGCTCTCTCTCACCAATCTCGTAATTGCACTCCGCAGGTGACAATTTTTTGGAAAAGTAGCCACAAGGATGCATAGCCCTCTCAGAGATGGGAAGTTGAGACAGCAGGGTGCCAACTCCAGTCTCAGAAGCATCAACCTCAAGGATAAAAGGTAACGTAGGAACAGGATTTGCTAATACAGTAGCAGAAACAAAGGCATCCTTGAGACTCTCAAAGGACTTAATGGACTGCGGAGACCAACTCTGTTGGTTAACGTCCTTTCTGGTCATATCAGTCAGGGGCTTGACCCGAGAGATGAGAAGTTACGAATAAACTTCGGATAAAGTTGGCAAAGCCAAGAAAACGCTGCAGAGGACTAGACCCACGAGTCAGGGCCATTGTAGGACTGCTGAAAGTTTCTCTGGGTCCATCGAAAAACCATCAGTGAAAATGACATAACCCAGGAATTTAACCTGTTCACGATGGAATTTGCACTTCTCCAATTTATAATAGAGATTGTTTTCTCTCTGTGTGGTGGCTCTCCAGGGACTTGGAAAATATGAGGATATTGTCGAGATAAACCACCACACATAACTGCAACAAATCTTGGAGGACATCGTTAATAAATTCCTGGAAAACTGCCGGGGTGTTCCAAAGGTCAAAAGGCATTACGAGGTACTCATAATGGCCTGTTCTGGCATTAAACGCAGGTTTTCCACTCGTCACCCTCCTTAATCCTCACGAGATTGTATGCCCTTCTCAAATCAAGCTTTGTGAAAACCACTGCTCCCTTGAGGCGGTCAAATAACTCCGTAATCAACTGAATCGGATAGGCAATCTTAATCATGAAACGATTGAGACCCCTATAATGAATACAAGGTCTCAGTTCAACACTCTACTTCTTCACAAAGAAGAAACCAGCACCAGCAGGAGATGAGGATTTGCAGATGAAACCTCGAGAAAGTGCGTCTGCAACATACTCCTCCATTGCCTTATCCTCCAAGACCGACAAAGGGTAAACCAGGCCACGAGGAGGTATGGCGCCAGGTTGAAGGTCAATTGCGCAATCATACGACCAGTGTGGAGGCAAACTACCAGCTTGACCTTTGTCAAAGACATCGCTAAAATCGCGATACTCCTCCGTCAGGGAGGAAAGTGAAGAGGTGCACAGGACCTTGGCTACCTTCTGGAAGCATGTCTTAATGCATTGTGGCGACCAGGAGAGAACCTCAGCATGGAGCCAATCAAAAGAGGGGTCGTGCCTCTGTAACCAAGGATAACCAATAACCAGCGGAAACTCAGAGGAAGGAAAGGCTGAGCCCAGCCCTGACAGATGCAGTGTGCGGCGTATGGTCTGAGCACTGACAGACTGACCCACCCCTCCAACCTCTGCAGCAATGCTAGCAGCACTCATACGTCTATTTACCTCTGGCTATCACGCTGAGCAGGTGCACTCAACTTCTTTGGTCGACCATGGTGAGGCCTGTTCTGAGTGGAACCTGTCCTGTTAAACCGCTGTATGGTCTTGGCCACCATGCTGCAGCTCAGTTTCAGGGTCTTGCCAATCTTTTTCTAGCCTATGCCACCTTATTTTAGAGCAACAATTCTTTTTTTCAGATCCTCAGAGAGTTCTTTGCCATGAGATGCCATGTTGAACTTCCAGTGACCAGTATGAGAGAGTGAGAGCGATAACACCAAATTTAACACACCTGCTCCCCATTCACACCTGAGGCCTTGTAACATGAACGAGTCACATGACACCGGGGAGGGAAAATGGCTAATTGGGCTTAATTTGGACATTTTCACTTAGGGGTGTACTCACTTTTGTTGCCAGCTGATTGGACATTAATGGCTGTGTGTTGAGTTATTTTGAGGGGACAGCAAATTTACACTGTTATACAAGCTGAACACTCACTACTTTACTTTGTAGCAAAGTGTCATTTCTTCAGTGTTGTCACATGAAAAGGTATAATTAAAAATTTACAAAAACTTGAGGGGTGTACTCACTTTTGTGAGATACTGTACATACAGGAAGAGGGTTCCTTTGCACAACAGTCTGGCTTTATCACTAAACACACAGCAGACATGGTATATTGTACTCTGTACACAATGAAGGCAAGACTTTTATATGGGAGGCTGACACTTTGTCCATGATGGGAGAGACAACAACCAATAGATTTAAATGGGATAATAAACTTTGTGTCAAAAAAGCATTTGCTTTTAAGATTCATGATTGCAGTGAACACTGAAAACAGTTATGTGATATAGTGCTGCAGGTCGTTTAAGACCATAGTAATGCCCCTGCTATTGAGAATTGTTTATGTGTTTTATATTTACCCTGCCCTGTGTTTTACAGGTAATGATGAGAGAAGAGTTTTTAGGCATCCGCTACAAGTTCAATGCACCAGTCAGTAGACACACTGAGAGTGGATACATGTGGCAGCATTCCCAGTGGACTAAATGTTCTTCTCTATGTGCTGGAGGTAAATCAAGTATGCTCATATATTGTGGTGGATAAACAGGATGTGGGGGAGTGCCTGGAATTGACTTATAGTCTTACCCCTTGGTGCCCAACCTGCCAGGCTTTGGTACATTTATGTGGCTCTTGGGGCCCTTGCAGACACTATATAGCAGTATATAGCCTTGTTATAGCAGTGATTTCTAGCAGTCTCATGCAGGACCTTTATTGGGCAAAAGGTGCAGCTGCCCTGGGCCCCATCATTGTTGTGGGGCTCAAAGCAGCTGCCTCATACTTGCCAACTACCCAGTTGAAATTCCCTTATCCCTTGAAGTATTAATCTGGTGCTGTGCCCTGATATCTCAGTGTAAATTTCTGTTGCTGCTGCCCAGCTCTGCCCTATTGCCATGTACATATGACTCACATGCAGACCCCGTGTTTTCTCCACTGTTTGCAGTACAAACAGTGGAGAAAAATCAGTAACTTGTCACAGGAACAGATGGTAATGGGAAATCTTTTGAAGGGGGATGCATGTTCTGGTGACAGCTGCTCAAGAGGGGAGTTCCTCTTTCTTTGGAGTGATCTCCTTTAATGTTTCTGGGACAGGAAGTGAAGGGACATTTCTCTGACTTGACACAGGAAAAAGAAATAGTTAAGGTCTTAACTATTTAACGCTCCAATCTAAAAAATGTTTTGTCAGAATTTGTTTTTTCAAGTTTGTCAGAATTTGTTAGTTCATATTTCTAATTTTCTTGTCCTACAGGAGTACAAATGCAATATGTTGTCTGCAAGAAGATAGCAGATGGATCTTCTGCCTCTGAAGACATGTGTGATGCACAGCAGAAAATGCAAGAGAAGCAACGTTCATGTAACACTGAGCCTTGCCCCTCTGAGTGAGTATAGCAACAGTTTATATTATACTCATAGGACAGTGATCTCCAAACTGTGGCCCTTTGCTTGCCCTTATCCAGCCCTTGGGATGCTGCTCCTCCCACTGATATGAGACACTGAGGGTGATTTACTAAAACTGAAGAGTGTAAAATCGGGTACAGCTGTACAGAGAAACCAATCAGCTTCCAGGTTTTATTGCCAAAGCTTAATTAAACAAATTTAGAGTCGGTTCACACTGAGGCAGCACGACTTGCAGCGCGACTGCCTCAGGCGACTTGAACACGACAGCTGCGGCGACTTGCAAAACGACTTCTATATAGAAGTCAATGCAAGTCGCCTCAAGTCGCCCCAAAGTAGTGCAGAAACCTTTTTCTAGGTCGGAGCGACTTGCGTCTCTCCGAATAGAACGGTTCCATTGTACAGTACGGGACACGACTTGTCAGGCGGCTAAGTCGCCTGACAAGTCATCCCAGTGTGAATCGGCTCTTAGGGTAGAAGTTGATTGCCTCCCTTGTTCAGCTGCACCAGATTCTCATTGCTCCAGTTTTAGTAAATCTTCCCCACTATTCCTCCCACTGACATCAAAATTGGGGCACTATTCCTACCACTAATACCAGAAATGGGGCACTATTACTCTTTGTTGATGTATTCATTTTGGCTTTGAAAATTGTCTTATTGTACAATGGTATTTTTATGCTATGCTAAAGAACGAATAAAAAGTTATAACTGACAAAAAAAGAATTCCAGATCATTCATTGTATCATGTTTATGCCTATGGAGAAGGACACGTGAACCAGCTGTGTTCTGCACTGAGCAGGACTGAGCTGTCATATTGATAATTCAGTCCTACAGATTACAGTGGAATTGCTTCCCCTGTGTAATCAGTGGCGTTCTATCAGTGCAACAGCTGCCCACTTTGTACCAGCAGTGATGGCACCACTACTGATAAAAAGAGCACTTGGCATGGATGTCGCACTGACTGAATATATGGAGAGAGCCACCACCTCCCCGTATAATTTACAGGACTGAGCTATCAGTGTGACATTCCAGTTCATTTAAGGGTGCATTGGCAGCCCATTTAAAATGAGATGACCGTGAGTGCATTAACACATTGCACAGGTGTGATCCCAGCCTAAGGTCCCTGTCAAATTCCTAGGCGGACCAAATCGGACCCTCCAGTCTCTTCTATGGGGTGGCGGATGTCAGCGAACACATGTCCGCTGACACCCGCCACTATGCAATCCGATCCTGTCGGCCAAAATCAGACAGATAGTGGTCCTATTCCCCATCTGTCTGGCAGATTGGTTTGGATGGAAACGGACAGCCGGTCTGATTCCATCTGATTGCCCCATAGAGGAGAGCGGGACTATGACCTGTCATCTGCCTGCTCAGTGGGGATCAGTAGAGAGAGCAAGCAGATTCAGGGAGATGCCCGTGTGATAGGGGTGTAGCACTACTCCCCAGATGACAGGGTTCCCTGCTGCTGCACAGCAAGGCAATAAGTAACTTCAACACTATCTCCAGAGACAAGGAACAGTCTTTGAGCTTTATTTTGATGTTTTATTAGGGGTAATAGCTTGGATGAAGAATAGGAATTATGGGATGCCCAACTTGATAGCAACAAAACCAGAAACAACTTCCTCCCTTTGTCCCATTGATTCTTCTCCTTTACTCTGTACAGCTCTAATTGATTCCTCTTCTTTATTCTGAATAACTCTGATGGATTCCTTTTTTGACAAAAGCAACAGCCCCTTATGGACTAGGAACTCTCAGTCCCTTTAGAAAGTAGCACAATGTGTTGTGAACTGCATCTTGGAGTACTTCCAACTCCCTTGTAGACACTGGTCCTAGCTCTACCAACTGCAGGAAATTTTAGCCCACCTGGCTGCTTCTTCATCAGTCTATCCGACTGACTTACACTGTCCTCCTTGCTCCCTGCTGCCTCTCAGGGAAGACACCTTCTAAGCTTCTCCTGTTGTCAGGATCCTCCCAGGACAGCACCTGAGCCCTGGCCGAAGGAAGAGAACTGCCCCCCCAACTAGGAGGTTCGCCACAAGAGCCACCAACAGTCCCCTCAGCACTGCATCTTCAACCCGACTCTCCCGGTTGGCATGGCTCATTCATATTTAAGGGCTCACTTAGTCCCCTGCCAGGCCCACCGCCTGGGGATTGGCCAAGCTCCCCTAAGTATGCAGGACAACCTTCCTGGCCTCCGCCCTCTAGCTTCCAGAATGTTCTCAAACTTTCCAGAACCAGGGGGAGGCACCAGAGAGCTGCTTGTATGAGTCATCCAGCCCTGATCTCCAGTAAACCCTGACCCAGACTTTATGACTCAGATTTAGCCCTGAGCCAAACTATGTTTTACCTACTCTCACACTAGCAGCACACTAGAGGGTGCTACAGGGACCTAAGGGTAATTTTTTTTATAAAGAGCACTTATCACTAATACTACTTATCAAACAATATTTGGGATACATTCTACACCATACGAATATCAGATTGTACTATGAAAACACAATGGTCATGTTAGGTAGGCAAAATTGTTTATTCTTTGCTGAATTTTGATTCTCCTTTACAAAAAGGCTTTTCTGCCTTTCAAGTGATTGTAAAGGATCATTTTAATTTTTTTTAAAATAACAAACATGTCATACTTACCTCCACTGTGCAGCTCGTTTTGCACAGTCAATGTAAGCACTTGTTCAGACATGCAATATCCCTTACCATCCCTCTGACAAGTGATCCACAGTGGATCTGTTTTCAGGGGCTGTTTGACAGGCAGTAAACCCGCAGCTCAACTGCCTGCTTTTACCCTCCCTGGCCCACCCTTGTGGTATACAAAACACCTACCTCATCTTTATACCATAGGGGAGGTGAACAGGGTCGGGCTGATATTTGAGATTGCAGTGTAGCAGAGGCAAAGTGTACAGGAATTTTTCATTAGCATTCCAAAGCTATTGTTTCTAATTAGGTTTCTGGCAGGATCGACGGGTTTCTTTTTTGCAGTTTTTTTTTTAACAGATGTAAAAACACTTTCAGTGATATAATTAAAGGTAGCCATACATGGATCAAAACTTGGTCGGTTCAGCAGCGACTTCTGTTAATCGACAACCAGCCTGTCGGGTCTTTCCTGACAGGCTGGCTATAGCCAGCAACACTGATCATTGTATTCTGACAGTGGGGGAAGTCTCAGCTGTCAGAACCCTAGAACACAATAGCACAGCGGGATTGATTTCTCCATTCACTCTGAATGTGAGGATGGGGAAATCAGATCATTTTTTTGCATTCAGCCCGCTGGATTGAAATTATTATTAATTATTAATGTATAGCCATCCTTACAGACCAAAAGGGAGAAAAAAAGAAAATGTCCATTAATAGGATTTACATAAAATTTGATCTCCAGGCAAACATTTTTTTATTAAAATTACAATTGCTGACCTACACCTCCATTCATGCTGGAGAGTATAGCTGTAGCTCTCATACACACAAGTTCTAGTGTTGTCCATCCGCACCTCCTCTCCCCTTTGCTATTCACAGGACACCTTGCATTCTGTGAGCCATTCCCAAAATATAAGGCATTCTGTGAATAACTAAGGGAAAATGTGGGTGAATAAATGACACTGGAACTTCCGGGTATGAGAGATGCAACGCTCATAGTTGCAGAGGATCTGAAGTATAGCCAGGGCTATATTATCCAGCATAAATTAAACTACATTTTAAAGAAAGTGCAGCAATCCTGCAAGTGCTATACATCCCATCAAAGGTAACTTTTTTTTTTACACATCATATTTATAAAAAATGTTTACCTGGAGTTCTGCTTCGAAGAAGATCAATGTGTGGTTTACATGTAAGAATTGAGTAAGATGTGTTCACTGTTTGTGATGAAAAGTACTGGCAGCAAAATATAAAATAGCTGGGTGATAGGCAGTGACGGCCCCTCCATATGGAGCGCAGGGGCGGCGCCCCCCTAATAAATGCGCATGGCCCCTAATCTACATGCAGGGTGCCGAATGCATGGATTGCAATGGGGTTTTTTTTTTTTTTTCATGCCTGGGGCTCTACGTGGCTTCAAAAAAGGGTGGGCTCGGGGCGCAGAGCACTGCGCCCTGAGCCTACCCAGTTGTGTGACAATAGCAAATTAATATTTGCTATTGTCTTCCTGATTCAACTCCCAGCCAATCAGGAGGCATGTCATAAGACCCGATTGGCTGAGAGGAGAAGTGACCGTATTGGCCGCCAAGGAGGAGGAGACGCAGGGGAAGCCGATGAGGAGGAGGAAGAGACACGGGAAGGATCCGAAGCTGCCCACGACTTAGATGGGGTAAGGCTGGTGGGTGGACAAGGAAGGGGGGAGTGATTCGATTGACCAGGGAGGTGGCCGGTGGTTTGTTTGCCCCCCCCAAATGGAGCACCAGCCGCCACTGGTGATTGGTGGGATTTAATGATGTGGATAATGACTGTTCTTTTGAATGTAATTATAGCTGAAAATAAGGCATATATTAGTTCATAAATATGTGTGTTCCTCTACCTCTCCTCTACATGTATGTATTTTTTTTTTTTATGAATCCTTCCTTTTCATACTCTATATATACCGTATGTGTGTATTATGTTCATTGTATATGTATAGCCAATCAATATAATTTCTTCATTAGGTGGGCAATAGGTCCTTGGTCTGAGTGCAGCCGAAGCTGTAACTCTGGTGTTCGTACCCGCAGTGTGATCTGCCAGCGCCGGGTATCAGCAGGAGAAGAGAGATCTCTAGATGATAGCAACTGCACACCACCTCGCCCCACAATGCTAGAGCCCTGCAACACCGACTCATGTCCACCAGAGTGGGTGACACTGGACTGGTCTGAGGTAATAGAAGGATTTAGTGTGGACTTCACAAACCTTGACTTGCTAATAATTTAATGCACAGGCGGTTTCACATTTCACAGTTCATTTTATATTAGAGCTACTGGCCAGCCCAGGACAAGGTCATCTAGAGCTAGGATTGCCACCTGTTTAGGATTCACCCAGACAGTTCGGGTTTGGAATCATGCGTCCTGGTTTTAGACTGCCTGAAACACGGACACATTATTCAGACAGGACAATGGCTTCCCAGTAGGGTTGCTGGCTGCAGTTGTCTAAACTGAGAGTGTCTGTTACGCTCTCTTTCATGCTGCCTAAAACCAGCATTAACAATCCTCCCCCCCACAGCACAGATTGGGAGAGGAGATAGAGCTCAATCTGCTCCTCTTCCTCCCACCCCTACCGCTCTGTGTCTGCCTTCACTCCTCAGAAAAGGAAAGTGGGGGCTGGAAATGTGCAGTCCGGCAGCCTCAGATACATCTGGATGAGAGGTGCTGACTGCCAAGGGGTGAGTGAGCTCACCATTCATCATTAATCATTCTCTCTCCTGCCTCTGAGTGGGTACACTAAGGTAAATCAGGGTTTTCATAGCACCCCTCACTTTAGAGTTCCCCCTTACATCAGAGTCTGCAGAGTCCCCCCTTACAGTGTAAGGGAACTCTGCGGATTCAGATGTAAAAGGGGAACTCTGTGGACTCTGATGTAAAGGGGGACTCTTGTGATTAACTTCATATGATTAGAAATGTTATTTAATTGCAAAATATATGTATAGTTTTTCATTCAGGCCAGACAGTACACATATTTCTGTACTTCTGCCCCACTGCTACTGTGAGAGCTGAGGCTTGCTCTAGTGTTGTTTATCTGCCCCTCCTGTCCTTGTACTCTGTGTCTTTGAGTGGAGGAAGCCATCTTGGTAGTGTGGCCATGCTGGTTGCTTTCTCATGTCAAAGCTGCCCCTTGATGACCAGTGGTCTGATTACTGGTGAGGAGTACACAAAAGCAAGTAGGGTGAAGCAAGGAGATCCTTGTGGTGCAGGTCCTCAGGTACAGCTTTCACTCCAGCAAGGCGAACAGTGATCAGAACAGTAGTGACAATACCTAATCTCACTCCAAATCCTGTGATACTAGAAGCCAGAGACAGCAGTGCTTTATATGATCTCCTACTGCACACTGATACTTTACAGGAGGAATTCAAGACAAAAAGGTATATTTTTAAGGTACAACAGTTAAAGTGTTACTAAACCCACAACAGTAAAATCAGTCTGTATATGCAGTAAAGCATGTTTGTCATACTCACTGTGGAACCTAAGGGGTTAATCCTCTGTATTGTGTAAAAAGCCTGTTTGATCTTCTCTGTCCTCCCCTTCTTCCACAGTCCCCAATCCTCCTGATTGTACAGAGTATTGGGGGCATGCTCTGCACATGCTCAGTTTGGTGTGTATTGCTAGAGAGGTTTTTTTTTGGAGGGTGCATGTGATCAGCAGAGGGCTAATCAGCACTGTCCAGACTGAGGGTGAGGAGAATGAAATCACCTCCTACAAGCTTTAACCACTGATCGGCCGCACTCTGATAGAAGTCACAAGACTGCTATACACTTCTGATGAGAAAAGGTATTTAGCAGTTTATATTTACTAAAATAATTTCATCTCCATGTTCTGTGTACTGTGGGAGACCAGATATAGTGGTTTAGTGCAGGGTCCTGGGTTTAGTAACACTTAAAGTGGAGCTCCAGGCCCCCCTCCAAAAATAAAAAGACATCAGCTACAAATACTGTAACTGTTGACTTTTATTATTAGGACACTTACCTGTCCAGGGATCCTGCAATGTCGGCACCCCAGCCAATTTTTCAACCGGCTCTCGGTTGCTGCCACCGCCATTTCTTGTAAGTGGATGTGCAAAGTGGGCTGCGCTTTCTGAATGGCCCAACGGCAGAGTAAGGAGGAAGGGGAGCAAACTTCCAGGAGACCTCCAGGAAGTGGGGACGTGTCAAAAACAAGTACCCGCTCTTCTCCTGAAAGGTGCCAAATGTGGCAGCGGAGGGGGGTAAAAAGCAAATAAGCGGAGCTTCCCCTTTTGGGTGGAGCTCCACTTTAAACTTTTCTAGATGTTTCCTAAAAGACAGCAAGTCTTCAGTTCAGGTCCAATGTTCAAGAATTGTGAATAGTAATTTTCAGTTTTTGAATAATGGCACTTCCTTTCTTATGCCCCGTACACACGGTCGGACTTTGTTCGGACATTCCGACAACAAAATCCTAGGATTTTTTCCGACGGATGTTGGCTCAAACTTGTCTTGCATACACACGGTCACACAAAGTTGTCGGAAAATCCGATCGTTCTAAACGCGGTGACGTAAAACACGTACGTCGGGACTATAAACGGGGCAGTGGCCAATAGCTTTCATCTCTTTATTTATTCTGAGCATGCGTGGCACTTTGTCCGTCGGATTTGTGTACACACGATCGGATTTTGTTGTCGGAAAATTTTATCTCCTGCTCTCCAACTTTGTGTGTTGGAAAATCCGATGGAAAATGTCCGATGGAGCCCACACACGGTCGGAATTTCCGACAACACGCTCCGATCGGACATTTTCCATCGGAAAATCCGACCGTGTGTACGGGGCATAACAAACATAAAACAGCTTGAACATATTTTGTTTTTCCTTGTTTTTTTCAGTGCAGTCCAAGCTGCGGCCCAGGTTACAGACACAGAGTTGTGCTTTGCAAGTCTGGTGATGGTGAAAATACTTTACCCCCTTCTCAATGTCCAGCTAAGGACAAGCCTGCATCTAGCGTAAGATGTACCCTACAGAGATGCCCCCCACCACGCTGGGTGACTGGCGACTGGTCTGAGGTAAAGATCTGTAGCAGAATTGCATTCAACGTAACATAAGATGCCGATGAAGATTGATTGTATTATTCCTTTTTTTTTCATTTTTAGTGCTCAGCACAGTGTGGACATGGGCAGCAGAGACGCTCTGTGCAGTGTGTGAGCCACAGAGGACAACCATCAGTAGAATGTATAGAGACTCTGCGCCCCCCTGCCATGCAACAGTGTGAAAATAAATGTGAGGCAGGACCTTCTGACAGCCCTGATGGTAAGAATATCGAAAATTGTCTGAAACAAACAAGCGATTTTCTTTTCGTCATTTTGTTCTTCTTCTTCTTCTTTTGACTGTTATATTGCACCATCATATTCCATTTATGTATAAAAATACATTTCAGTAACTATTTCCCCTTTTTCTGTGCCTCAGGCTTTCATCCCTCCCACAGCATGACACTTTCGTCCCCCTGCCTCCCTTACAGAAATTCAGACCCTCCTTCACAAACGCAGAGACCATTTTCTCCAGTACTTCCTGTCTCTAACATTTTTTCCTGTCTTTTTCTACAGAATGTAAGGATGTCAACAAAGTGGCATACTGCCCCCTGGTGCTCAAGTTTAAATTCTGCAGCAGACCCTACTTCAGACAGATGTGTTGCCGCACTTGTCAAGGCCATTGATTCTAATCAGCAGCATTCTATAATCTCCCGTTCTTTTTTTTTTTTTTTAGATTTTTTTTTTCTCCTTTTTTCTTTTCTGTACTGAAAGCTTTTTTTTTTCCATTTTCTCTTTTCCATTTTGCCAGTTTAACAATTGCTATGGTTTCTGAGTTATTAATTTAACCTTTAAATGTGCCCTTCTCCTGCTATAATATTCTCTCTCTTCACCTCCCCAGAGCTGTTTTATCAAACGTCATTTGTTCACCGCTTACTTCCTCTTTTTCTTCCTGTTTGCATCACCCACCATCCTTTCAGACGTCTTTCAAGTTCTCTTCCCTTTATCCATACTTAACCAACTTTATTTTATTATTTTTTATCAACGGACTTTTGTGATAAAGAAATATTATTTAGCCATACATAGACATCACCGTTAACACCTCACTATCTACAAGACTTCAGTGCTGTCCAGAGCAGGAGCTGCATACTTACATACTCGAAAAAATGATGCTGTTATGAAACTTCCATGATTGACTGTTGACTGGCATCTATATACTTGTGTACACAGTCTAAAAGGAAAAGTCTACTAGCAAAAAAATTCTATGAAAGACTTGGCATTGAAGAGTATATATGGACTATTAAAAAAAAAAGATTTATTATTAGATCTGAGAGCTGTGTAAACAAAATGCTTGGAAATTTGTAATTGCTCTAGCATGGATAGAGCTAAAAACTTTTTGGCCTTAAAAGCAAAAATTCAGCAACAGGAAAGGCCATGGGAGAGGATGTGCGGGTGTCTAATTAGCCCTGTAGTCCTATTGAGGTAACATTAACAGTGCACACTTTGTTAAAGGCATAATCTGCTGTTGATCTGGGCTATGGAAGGTGTGCAAAGTACAGTATATTGCCAGTATATCACCTGTATATCGCCTGCCTTTCCATGCACATGAACTTTAATGGCATCCCACTCTTAGTCCGTAGGGTTCAATACTGAGTGGGCCCCCTCTTTGCAGCTATAACAGCTTCAACTCTTCTGGTAAGGCTGTCCACAAGGTTTAGGAGTGTGTCTATGGGAATGTTTGACCATTCTTCCAGAAGCGCATTCGTGAGGTCAGGCAATAATGTTGGACGAGAATGCCTGTCTCGCAGGTGTTCTATCGGGTTGAGGTCAGGACTCTGTGCAGGCCAGTTAAGTTCCTCCACCCCAAACTTCCTCATCAATGTCTTTATAAACCTTGCTTTGTGCACTGGTCCAAATCATTTGGTGGAGGGGGGCTTATGGTGTGGGTTTGTTTTTTAGGGGTTGGGCTTGGCCCCTTAGTTCCATTGAAGGGAACACTTAAGGCGTCAGCATACAAAGACATTTTGGACAATTTTATGCTCCCAACTTTGTGGGAACAGTTTGGGGGTGGCCCCTTACTGTTCCAACATAACTACGCACCAGTGCACAAAGCAAGGTTCATAAAGACTTGGATGAGCGAGTTTGGGGTGGAGGAACTTGACTGGCTTGTACAGAGTCCTGACCTCAACCTGGTAGAATACCTATGGAATGAATTAGAGCAGAGACTGCGAGTCAGGCCTTCTCGTCCAACATCAATGCCTGACCTCACAAATGCACTTCTGGAAGAATGGTCAAACATTCCCATAGACACACTCCTAAACCTTGTGGACAGCCTTCCCAGAAGAGTTGAATCTGTTATAGCGGCAAAGGGTGGGCCAACTTAATCTTGAACCCTATGGACTAAGATTGGGATGCATTAAAGTTCATGTGAGTGTAAAGGCAGGCGTCCCAACACTTTTGACAATACAGTGTATGTGTATACTGTTTGTAGTAAGCAGGCAGAAACTTCAGAGACATATGCACAATCTACCTTTCAATTATTCAGTCCCAGGGAGTTATCTCTGACAAAGAATATGACCTACAGAAAGGGTGCTAATTTTAATGCTTAAGAGGAATGAAAAGTGTGACTGTAATAAAATAAGCCTGTCGCTCCCTACCCAAAACTTTACCATCCCATGTCAGGGCTGTTGTTACAGATCACACCATCATTTGTACTCACTGCATTATTGGTGCTATTTGAATAGATTTCCATGAGATAGGCTTGTGGCAAGGAACCTCCTTATTGCATTATGGCTTAGAGCTGCTATGGCTTTAGTTAAGTGTTAGTCTAACCAAAGTGTACATTTTTATTTTTAGGTGGATGCCAGGGAGTTGAAATACCAATTGACTCCTTTTATGCATTAGGAACTCCAGTGGTGCAGTTGCTGTTGACAATTCCCCTTGTCTTGGAACTCCTCATCCAGGAGATGTGCCACTCCTCCTGCTTATTCTGTATAGTAATAAAAAAAATGCAAGCCTGAGGAATGGGACCTACTTGCAAATACTACTGGAGTCTCTAAATGGTAAACCTGGCAGGTTATTCAACCAAATATGGGGTGGACAGACTTTATTTATCACCATCTAGAAGCTTTCAAGAAGTTACGATGGTTTAAAACATGGATCCTCAACCTGTGCCCCCCCATCTGTTGCAGAGCTACGAGTCCCATGAGGCATTGCTAGGCTGGCAGTTACAAGCATGACTTCGCAAGACAGAAGCATTATGGGACTTTCCCAACCGTTCCGCAACAGCTGGAGGGCCACAGGTTGAGCACCTATGGGTCACATCCACCAATAACATATGTATAGAAAAATTAAAATTTAGGACTAACAAAGTTTTGAAATGGACCAGTTCACTCTGTAATAATATTTTATTCATAGGTGAAGTCATGTAAGCTGAGTCACCTTATGGCTTCTTATAGCTTTTTGAGACCCAGCTATATTGTTGCCCACTTTGAAATGTTACTCCTTTTACTTGCACAACAAATGGTCTCATTTGATAATTAAAAATATAACTTTGGGTGAAATAAAAAATGCACTATAGTTGTTCTCACCTATAAAACCCTGTAAATAAATAAGAAATCATTAGGGAAGATAAAGTAATATTAAAGGCATTTTTTTTTAAAAACAAACATGTCATACTTACCTGCTCTGTGCAGCAGTTTTGCACAGAGCAGCCCCAATCCTCCTCTTCACAGGTCCGCGGCTGGTGCTCATTGTGCTCCCTCCTGCCAAGTGCCCCCATTAGCAATCAGCTTGCAATAGGGACACCAGAGTAGGCTCGCTCCCTCTGCCCATTCACCCACAGAGCCACAGCTTGAACCCACCTCCTCTCTCTGCTCATTGGCTCAGTGGATGTTACTGACAGCAGCAGGAGGCAATGGCTACTGCTGCTGTCTCGACCAATGAGGAGGGAGAGTCCCTGGAGAGCCAAGGCTCTTGTGCATATTGCTGGAGGAAGATCTGGCTCAGGTAAGTATAGGTGGGGCTGGGGGTCTGCTGTACAGAGAAGGTTTTTAAGCTTCATGCATAGAATGCATGAAGCTAAAAAACCTTGAGCCTTTAGAACCACTTTCATTTTCCAACTTCTACCAAACACTAAGGACCTTTGTTGAAGGGCTTCTGTTCACTTCAGGGGGGGTTTGCATTATTATCCAAGTCTATTGGAATGCAAAACCCACTTCAAGCAGGCCAAATGCAAGTCAGAAGGAAGTCCACTGCAGGTCAAATGTACATTTCAATGAATTCTGAACGTTCTAAGAAGCATTTTCAAATTGATGCAATCAACACAAGCCCAAAGCCTGTGGACACAGGTCTGAATACCATTTCCGAGTGGACTGGCCCATTTTTATTAGTGAGATCACACACAACATGTGCAGTGCTAAAAGAAACGTAGAAAGTACAGTAATACAATCCTCATTCTCTAGGATGCTTTAATCAGTTCAGAAATCCCAGGGACAGAGTTTACCTACATTTGAAGTCAGTGGAGCAATTCACTTGCATTCTGCACAGAAATTAAGCAAGACGGAGCAAAAAAAAAAAAAAACTAATTTGTTTATTGGTGCTGCTTTGTTCTGCTTAATATGCAGGTTGTTTCTGTTTACTTGGAATTCAGCAATTTAAGCGTTTTTGGTATATTATTACTAATGCTTTTTTTTCTAGTTGTTAAACATGTAATTCTAAGATGCAAATGTACTGTATCCCATAGCAACTAATGAAATATGAAATTAATTGTTTCTACAGATTAGCCTAAAATAAGCTGCTATCTGACTGGTTGCTATAGACTGCACCATTTTTTGTGCTTTTTGCACTATGACATTACTCGTGCATAGCTGTACTCAGTGCAGGATGGATGTTTACTTTGAACATATCATGATGGTAAAGCGGAACTACACTGCATCTGAGCACTACAAGCCAAAATGCTTTTTAATGCATTCTTATTATTCAAAGACCCCCCCCCCCCCCCCACATCCATCTAAGTCTCAATTGTTTATTTTGCAGAGAAATCATTCCAAAGAACACCCCCTAGCACTTCTGCCCGTGGCAAGCTTGAGTAAGGGCAAATGATTAATCTAGCATTTACCTGGAATGCATCTGCCCTTAGCTCAGGCATGCAGACAGAAGGGTGTGCTTAGCTGAGAATGGGATGTATGACATCATTTGCCTAGGCATTGAAACCAGGAAATAACTGAAGACATGTAAAAAAAAAAAGGTTTTTTTTTTCAAGTAACTATGATATACTTTCCTATCTATTTACTAATGCTAGCAGCATAAGGATTTAAAATAGTCAATGTTGATTGAGAGAGTGAAGTTCCGCTTTAAATACTCATCCACCAAAGTGATATGGGTCCATTAACAGTGTCCTTTAAATTCCTTTTCTCAGTATTTTATAAGAGATCCAAAGATTTGTATAAGTGTTATATGAGCTACTGCAAGTAGCAGTGTGCCAAATCTATTTCACACATTATGGTTTCAGCTATAGCTTTTTATATATACATACAGGACAAAGATATCAATTTAAAAATAACCCATGAGGTTTTATTATTTACAGTGGAAGACTAAACTAGGAGCAAGCTGGTCAGTAGCCCATGGCTCAGGGCTGTTTGTAGGCCCAGAAGTTTCCCATTTAAAAGCATATAGTAAATATCGCCTTTAGAAGCAGAAGCAGACATATTGCTTTCCCTTTTCCCATTCAGAAGCACATTGATTTCAACCAATATAAAATTAGACCTGACTGTATAGCCCAAATGTATAGGTTCATTAAAAGTATGAGTATATTTGAGTATATTCTAATGAACAAGTAAATCCTGGATTCTATCTACAAACTACATGATCATTTTAAAAGTAGGGGTCATGGCCATTTATGGCTTGTGAAACTTAAAATAAACAGCAATTATTTAATGTGGAACTAAACCCTTCTATCTTTTACAGCCAAGGAATCTGCCATCTTGGCCTCTGTTTGATCTGCAGTTGCCAGGGTGCTGCCCATGTGATCAGTTATGACATCAATCATTTGATGGCTTGACAGTCCGGTTGACAGCGCAAGCAAACATGACATTTGGGCTGGCCATAGATGGATCAAATTTTGATCCATCTATGGCCATTACCATTTGACAGAAGTTTATTTAATGATTGACTTTTGTCAAACAGGACTGTTGGAAAGCTTTCATTCGATCAGTGGATGCAGCCAACTGGCTGCAGTGCTGATCAGTGTATTCCAGCAGTGGAGGAGTCCCTACCATGCAAATACAATAGCACGGTGGGGAGGATTCCACCATCCAACTTGCTTGAATGGATCAGGTAATCCATTCCTTTTTTTCTATCAGCCCTCTGGCCAGCCTGATTGTATACATTCGAAACTGCAACTCTGTGGCACACTCACAAGAAAGTCAAAGCTTGCATCATCGTATACATTTTTATTGCATATGTTTATACCTAGAAGTGACACATGACATATTGCCTGTTTATGAAAGCAGCAAAAGCCTGTTGACCAAATATCCCCTTATCATATGATAAGCTTTCCGTGGGCAGAGATTCCTGAGGTCTGCTACATTTCATAGTTTGTTAGTTGTCCATGCACTTTTTCCATCAGATTTGATGAGAAATCTGACATTTGCCAATTCTTGTTAAGATTGCTGGGCATGTTTAAATCTAAACTCAGCCTTAATTTTAGTCTTGCACAGTTGTGCAGGCTCCTCTCCTGTACCAAAAATTATTACTCTTATTTCACTGCACACTGTGAGCTTCTCACGGTGTGCATTAGAAGCTACAACAAGTCATATAGAGCCTGCCTTATTTCCTGGCTGTAGGATGTTCAGTATCATCTAGGTCTTTTCTCCCAGGCATACTGTCCCTGAAGCACACTTTTATTTATTGGACTTCATATATTTCATTGAGGCTCAGCATTGCATATGCGCATTTTTTAGGGCAAATGAAGAACGCTTACACTTCTAAACTCACACCCACCTATCATAGCCTGACCTTTATAATCTGACATCCATGTTACCTAAGATAAAGCTCCTATTCTGTTCTAGAGGCTGCCACTGCCCTATAGTCAGAAACAGTTGCAGGCCAAGCATATCACTGGGGCCAGTGCTACAGAATCATAGCTCCCAACTGTCCCTGATTTTAAGGGATTGTCCCTGATTTGGAACAAAGTCCCTCTGTCCCTTTTTCTTCCTCGTTTGTCTCTCATTTTCGTCTGATCTATATAATTAAATATAAAATGCAATTTTTATCTTTCAAGAAGTATTTCCCAGTGCTAAACCTTTCATCCAATTTATAAATTGCTACATTTGTAAATTTCAAAAGCCAGTATAGAGGAATAGTAGTGGGTTTAACTAATCTTTTTTTTTTTTGTGGGCGTGGCAGGGGGTGTGTCCTATGCCTACATACTTTTGCTAATAGGTGTCCCTCGTTCCCATCTGAAAAAGTTGGGAGGTATGCAGAATGTTGCTTTGTTCTGGAACTAGAACTGCTTCTAAGGGCTGGGCTATGATAGCCACCATAGTTGGATGAGACTAGAGGCAGATAGCAGCCATCCAGATTGCTTTCCTCTAAAGAGTTTTTGCGTTAGATAAAATGTTCTGTTCCCTTGTGACAATAACGCAATTCCGCCTTTGAAACATACATGCAGTGACAGTATAACTGGGAGCTTAGATCTGCAAACTTTACCACTATGGTAATAATACAGAGAAGATGCCAATAATATACAACAATCTGGAAGTAGAGCAATTGCTAAGACTATGGATAGATTTTTCATGGCCATTTACTGACAACTTCATAAACAGTTCTTAGCAAATAAAATCAGTCAGGGAAACCATTAACATAGCTCCCAACTGTCCCTGATTTCGAGGGACTGTCCCTGATTTAGAGCAATGTCCCTCTGTTCCTCCCCCCCCTCATTTGTCTCTCATTTTGGTCTGATCTATATAGTTGTATATAAAATGCACTTTCTATCTTTCAAAAAGTGTTTCCAAGCGCTAAACCTTTCATCCAATTTCTAAATTGCTGCATTTTTACATTTTAAAAGCAAATATAAAGGCATAGGAATGGTAAAAAAAAGTCCTTGTGGATTTAATTTACCTTTTTTTTGGTTAATTTTCCTTTAAGGGGGTGTGTCAAGGGGGCGTGTCCTATGGCTACATACGTTTGCAAGTAGTTGTCCCTCATTCCCATCTCAAAATGTTGGGAGGTATGTGTTAATGCCATCTTCAAAACTAAGAATCAGTCCTTTTACTGTCCCCTTGATCTACATTGTATAAAATCATTTATATTCAGCAGGATTTTTTCACTAGTAGGTGAAATTGTAGGCTCTTTAAATGATACACCGAAATCCCCAGGTGATATTGGTAAGGCTGCAGTGAGCCTTTTACCTTTTTCTTAAAAGAGGAAAGAACTTAGCCTGCTGATTTTCGGCTCAGACTCAGAGCGGCTCAAGTATTGACATCAACTGTCCAATACCAGTAGTATGATTGATCTAGATAACTATGGAGAAGTACAGACCACAGCAGAAGCTCTCATCTTCCGAAGGAAAGCTTACAATTCAACCAAATTTACAAATATAGTATATAGCTTGAGGTCCTACCTGATTTGCTATAACTTGAATGGGTCGCATAGGTAGGTCCACAAATTACTTATTGGTGAATTTTTTTAATGTAACAGGTCAAGTTAAAATAGGCGAGGCCAGTTGAGCTGCAAAGTTGAGGCCAAAATACTATTGTTCTCACCTATGATTGCAATGATAACAGCTCACAGTAATGCCTATGTTGCTCACAGGTGTGCTATATTTTAGCATACTGATGGAACACTGGCATTGGCTTTATATGTTTGGAGCCCAACGTCAAATAGTATTTATATGCATGATTATTTTACCTTAAGTTGCATAGTCTTGCAAGCAATTCAAACAAAACTAGTAGTAGAATGTATTAAGAGAACAGTTTTGCTGTCCTGCTCAACCCAAACTAAAGACCCCCTACTGAACGTTTTCACTCCCATTTAAGTGTGTTCATGGCAAGCCTGCATGCAACAGAAACCACTCCTCTTGGTAGACCAGAAAAAACTAAATGTTACAAACAGTGGTCAAATCTGGAGCACTGTTTGTGATTATCAGGTCACTTTTGGCCACCATAAAGTGGAGCACACATTGTGAGTCCTCTTGTTTTAGATTTAGCCTGTCAGTTTTGTGAAACTGAGCAACCACGAAGTGTGAGGGCTCACCTCAACAATCCATACAAATCCAATACAGCTAGACCATGCTACACAGTTGCTGGTGTATATATATATATATATATATATATATATATATATATATATATTGACCTAAGAAAATCTGTCCTTTTGTGGCAGTCCTAAAACTTCAGATATGCAGTACAATAACATTGAGGAATGCCAGAGTCGACCTTTATTATATTGCAGCTGTAGAGGTAAGTCTAATATTGGAGGTAGGGTTACCTTATTTTTATTTTTTATGATGTTGTCCACAAATGTGCTCCTATTTTTTATTATGATTAATTTGATTCAAGCTAATTAAAGATACTTTGAACAACTATTTGATGACATACTTTGAAATCAGCCTGCTCATTGTATGCATACAAGAATTATATGTTACTTGAATTGCATTAAAAACACACAAATTAAGATATAATTTCCTTGATACTTATTTTGTCAAATTAAAGCCATTTTCTATAAGATATAACTTATAGTTTAGAAGGAAGGGTTCTTTTTATGGTGTAATCTTTCACTGTGTTCAACAAGAGATAGCCAAGATGTTCCAGTTATATCTGCTTTTTCCTATTTGGGAAACGTCTTTTCATATCCTTTGTGGTCACCATTAGAGGAGGTGAGTATGGAATGTGTCTAATTGGGGCATACACCGCACTAAAATCGTGATTTGGGAGAGCTGGGATAATTTAATTGGCTACTCCAACTGGGAAAGAGAACATGGTTCTTACTCTTCCTTACTCCATCCAAAACGGAAAGGAATGCTAACAGTTCCACAAACAAAAGGACCTTTAAAAAAAAAAAAACGTGTTAGGAGTACACTTGTATCAAATACCATAAACAGCCATTGGTCGGTATTATTTGACACTGTTATGCATTCAAGGATAGGTAGATTTGGCAATGACCGATAAGCATTGTGGACAATATTATGGAAAATGCAGCACCAAATGACTGTCGGCCAGCAATCATATTTAAAAGCTGAGCTCTGGGAGTTCTGTTTTCTGCATGGCACAATGATGATATAATCGTTACTTGAGCATTTTTCCTTTTAAAGTGCATTCGTGAGAATATAAATATCAGAGCTGCCATTGCTGAATAGGTTTTTAAAGTTTCAGCCTCTGGGCTGTCATCCCCTGTTTTGTATACTTGGCCTCACTACCTACTGAGTCACTGACGTGGATAATGTATTAAGCCACTGAACTAGTGATTTCCCCCAAATCTCTCCAGTTTTTTGTTTATACATATAGGGGCGCCCCCATCCCTGTTACATCATGCATTTATCTTCTATTTGCAGGTGAGTCCCTCAGTACGTAATGAAGTCAGGATCAAGATGAGCTTATACTTTTCCAAGCAAATGTGCATAGTTACAATATCTCACAAAAGTAAACACACCCCTCACACTTTTGTAAATATTTTATTATATCTTTTCCTGTGACAACACTGAAGAAATGACACTTTGCTACAATGTAAAGTAGTGAGTGTACAGCTTGTATAACAGTGTACATTTGCTGTCCCCTCAAAATAACTCAACTCACAGCCATTAATGTCTAAACTGCTGGCAACAAAAGTAAGTACACCCCTAAGTGAAAATGTCCAAATTGGGCCCAAAGTGTCAATATTCTGTGTCGCCACCATTATTTTCCAGGACTGCCTTAACCCTCTTGGGCATGGAGATCAACAGAGCTTCACAGGTTGCCACTGGAGTCATCTTCCACTCCTCTATGACGACATTACGGAGTTGGTGGATGTTAAAGACCTTGCGCTCCTCCACCTTTCGTTTGAGGATGCACCACTGGGTGCACTCAATAGGGTTTAGGTCTGGAGACATGCTTGGGCAGTCCATCACCTTTACCCTCAGCTTCTTTATCATTATCAAGTTGGAATACTGCCCTGCGCCCCAGTCTCCGAAGGGAGGGGATTGTGCTCTGCTTCAGTATGTCACAGTACATGTTGGCATTTCCCTCAATGAACTGTAGCTCCCCAGTGCAAGGGAGGCAAGACACACTTGTCTTTGTATTCCTCACCTGGTTGCCGCCAGACATGCTTGACACCATCTGAACCAAATAAGTTTATCTTGGTCTCATCAGACCATAGGACATGGTTCCAGTAATCCATGTCCTTAGTCTGCTTGTCTTCAGCAAACTGTTTGCAGGCTTTATTGTGCATCATCTTTAGAAGAGGCTTCCTTCTGGGATGACAGCCATGCAGACCAATTTGATGCAGTGTGCGACGTATGGTCTGAGCACTGACAGGCTGACCCCCCACCTCTTCAACTACTGCAGCAATGCTGGCAGCACTCATACGTCTATTTCCCAAAGACAACCTCTGGATATGATGCTGAGCACGTGCACTCAACTTCTTTGGTCAACCATGGCAAGGCCTGTTCTGAGTGGAGCCTGTCCTGTTAAACCGATGTATGGTCTTGGTCACCATGCTGCAGCTCAGTTTCAGGGTCCTGGCAATCTTCTTATAGCCTAGGCCATCTTTATGTAGAGCACCAATTCTTTTTTTCAGATCCTCAGAGAGTTCTTTGCCATGAGGTGCCATGTTAAACTTCCAGTGACCAGTATAAGAGAGTGAGAGCGATAACACCAAATTTAACACACCCGCTCCCCATTCACACCTGAGACCTTGTAACACTAATGAGTCACATGACACTGGGAGGGAAAATGGCTAATTGGGCGCAATTTGGACATTTCACTTAGAGGTGTACTCACATTTGTTGCCAGCGGTTTAAACATTAATGTCTATGTGTTGAGTTATTACGAGGGGAAAGCAAATTTACTGTTATACAAGCTGTACACTCACTACTTTACATTGTAGCAAAGTGTAATTTCTTCAGTGTTGTCACATGAAATGATATAATAAAATATTTACAAAAATGTGAGAGGTGTACTCACTTTTGTGAGATCCTGTACATAGGTTGATTAAAGACACAAGTCCATCTAGTTAAACCAACAGAGAAAAAATATGGTAAATAAAAATCTCCATATCCTATACCTAAACCTATTATATTGCAAACTCCAAGTACACTATAGCCACAACTGATCCTTTACCTAGTTTTTTGCTTACTTTTTTATAAACAGGAAAAGGAAGAAGATCTGTTTGACAAATTTTTTCGTCTTTCGTGAATCCATGCTGTCTATTTCTTAAAATATTATTTTAGCAAATTTTTTAGCAAAAACTCTTCTATGTGGTCTGATATCAAACACCCAAGTTTCTTCCTGATCATAGAAGTTACACTAACCAGTCTGTAGTTACTTGGTAAATAATTTGATCCCTTTTTAAGTATAAGCACCGCATTGGCCTTACACTAATCTATTGGTACTGTGTAAGTGATTAAATAGGCTCTAAAAATTAGAAGCAGTGGCTTTGAGTTAAGAGCGCACCTCTTTGAGGACACATGAGTGTAATTCATCTGGTCAAGGTGCTTTATTCACCTTTACCTTGTATAAACATTTCTGGACCATATCAATTTTGAGTCAATAAGGTTCTTTTGGGGCTCTGTAAATACTATCCTCATCATGTACTCAAGTCCCTGCATTTTTTTTTGTATACACAAGGCTAAAGAAGTCATTTAATAAATTTGCTTTCTCTTTGTCCTGAGTTACCAACCCCCTCAGAACCAGCGGGTCACAGATCGGGGTACAGGACCAATTTCATTGGCCCTGTACCATGTGATCAATGTGACCAATCATAGCAACAACATATGTGAACAGGCTGCAATGCTGCAGTTGAGAAGTGGTAAACCACAGGTGTAAACAAGCCCTTACACACTTACCACACCAGAGCAGCCTGTCACATTGTCCCTGAGCAACGCCACACCAGTCCCAGTGTCACCGTTAGGCCTCATTCACATGGGGAGTTTTAATGCATACCCCATGTGAGGGCCGTGTTTACCCACAAGTGGACGCACAGGAATTCCATTCATCCCCGTGCAGGTAGTCCCATTCATGTCTGTTGGGACATAGCGGCTTCATAGATGCAGCCACTGCTCCTAATCTGACATCTGTGTGGGTGATAAGCCCAAACACAGACAGTGTGAGTTTGGGGGCATACACCCATATGGATGTTGGATTGGAAGCAGCAGCTGTGTCAGTACAGCTCCTGTGTTCCAGTAGACATCAATGGGACTACCACACCAGTCCCAGTGTCACCATAAAACCTCATTCACAGGGGTCATATCAATATCCCATTGCGAGGGCCATGTTTACACATGATGTTCCATGCAACCCCATGCAAGCAGTCCAATAGATGTCTATTGAGACACAGCAACTGCAAGGACACAGCCATTGCTCTCAATCTGATATCCACGAGGGTGCGGGCGCAAGGCCCTGAACGCAGGTTGTGTGACCAGCCAGTCACACTGTACCCGATTACCATCACAGTAGTCACAGTGCCGCCAGGTCAGTGTAGCTAGGAACAGGGTTTCTGATTGCTGCCACACCAGTGCCACTGCCAACATAGCCAATGCAGTCACCACAGTGCCCCTGATCTCCATCACATCATTAAAGTGTCACCAGAGCCAGTGAAACCAGCAACAGCATTCCTGATCACCACCACGTTTCTTTCTGCTGCCTGAACTGACCAATCTGCACATCCTGATAACTACAGTCCCATCCATCCACTGCAGAAAACTGCACTCCTGGAGCCATAGGCACTCTTTGTTCAGCTTCCTGCACCTCCAGTGAACATGTAAAGAAACATGTGAGAAATAACTTGTTAAATTTACAATGTTGTGAAAATAAAATGAAATCAATTTCTTCATATACCAAAAAATTCGGACAAAGAAATTACAACTTTAAAAACCTGCGGGTCTGATAAAGTTTGAAACACGAAATCATAAATTATAATATAATAAATAACTATAAATAATTATAAAAA
Organism: Aquarana catesbeiana; assembly: GCF_042186555.1. Lineage (NCBI taxonomy): Eukaryota > Metazoa > Chordata > Amphibia > Anura > Ranidae > Aquarana > Aquarana catesbeiana. Next base: position 605,434,062 of record NC_133324.1, on the reverse strand, counting down.
ATAATAATATAATAATAAATTGTATTCAATAATGTAATCAAATCAAAAACACTGAAATTTGCTCAGTCACAGAATCGTCGCTGTTGTCACTTTAGGTGTCTGATGAAGATTTCCCCACGAATCACTATCGCTCAATTCTGCAAGTGATTCTAATTCACTATCGCTGTTTTCTAGCTGGTCTAAAACCGCTTTTGACGTAGATGGACGCTTTTTGGATATCATGGACATTCTCAAGTTTCCAGGCAAAAAGAATGGTATACATGATATAAAACTGCAGGCAGGGCACTGGACAACGCACTAGGGACAAAAGGGAAGGGAAATGATTTAATAGAGTAATGTAATCTACAAATTACAGTATATTGTGTGTGTTATGTTTTTTGTACTTTTTTAAAAATTTGCCGCCGGGCTCTGCCCCCATGCATCGCGACGCTTGCAGGGAACGGAGCCCGGAACAGTAATACATAGAGCAGAGGATCCAGCGGAGTATATAGCAGGAGGACATTGCAGGATCCTAGGTGCAAGGTAAGTTACCTGTACCTGGATACTGCGATGCAATCCCGAGTGTGGCTCGGGGTTACCGCTTTTGGTAATGAAAATTAACCCCGAGCTACACTCGGGAATACCGATAGGGAGGTTAAATACCACCAAAAGAAAGCTATATGTGTCTAAAAAATGGTATACAATTCGTTTGGGTACAGCATTGCATAGCTGGGTAATTGTCATTCAAAGTGTGACAGTGCTGAAATAGGCAAAATGGCATTGGCAGGAAGAGGTTGAAACGACCCAAGCTTCTAGTGGTTAATAACGATATTCCCTCTAATGCCCTGTACACACGGTCGGACATTGATCGGACATTCCGACAACAAAATCCATGGATTTTTTCCGACGGACGTTGGCTCAAACTTGTCTTGCATACACACGGTCACACAAAGTTGTCGGAAAATCCAGTCGTTCTAAACGCGGTGACCTAAAACACGTACATCGGGACTATAAATGGGGCAGTAGCCAATAACTTTTGTCTCTTAATTTATTCTGAGCATGCGTGGCACTGTGCGTCGGATTTGTGCACACACGGTCGGAATTTCCGACAACGGATTTTGTTGTCAGAAAATTTTATAGCCTGCTCTCAAACTTTGTGTGTCGGAAATTCCGATGGAAAATGTGTGATGGAGCCCACACACGGTCGGAATTTCCGACAACAAGGTCCTATCACACATTTTCTATCGGAAAATCCGACCGTGTGTACAGGGCATAAGTCTTGGTGAGCAGCCCTCACCCTTGGAAAATATGCGCTCTTAAGATTAAGTGTTTTTATATTTCTAGTAAATTAAATCATGTTATGGTCAGTGCTACCCAGATTTTCCTTTATATAACCATCAGCTCCATAGTGTTTAAAATTACTAGGTCTAGCAGAGTATCTATTCTACTTGGGTTTCTATAAACAGTACCATAAAATTGTCTTGTATAGGTTTAACAATTTCAAAACTTTTGCTCTGCCATTAAAGTCAATTTCAGGGTATGTGTTACCACTGTCCTAGCCCTTGCAGCCCTTTCTATCTATGCAAGGGGCCTATAACAAACCCCAATAATTAACTTTGAAGTACGCACACCCATATCTACTCATAATGCTTTAGCACCATCACACTCTCCATCAACAAGGTCCTCTTCACACTCGCTTTGAGATCACCTCTCACATAAAAATAGCCATCTTTTCATTTTAAAATTGAGGGCCACCCTGAAAAAAAAATTACACCAAAAATCCTAAAAAAAATAAAAAAAAAAATTTGAAAAAAAAATTTTAAAACTTACCTAAACCCTTGTTGCTAGGCAGTCTTCCTAACCTGCCTCTTCCTTTTCCGCGGCGTCTTCTGCTCCTCGGTGAGAACACCACGGGGCCATTCACAGAGCGCCGCGCCGCTCGCGCATGCGCAGTAAAAAACTGGCAGTGAAGCCGCAAGGCTCCACTGAATGTTTCCCTTACCTAGAATGGCGGTGCCGGGACCCGAGAGCCGAGGGACGGGTCGGCCTCGGGCGGCCGACATCGCGGGCATCCAGGACAGGTAAGTACTTATTTAAAGTCAGCAGCTACAGTGTTTGTAGCTGCTGACTTTTAAATTTTTTTTTAAGGCCGGAATCCCACTTTAAGCCTTTCTTTCTGAAGGAGAGCATAGCAAAGAATATTGAGAGGCCAATCATGAGAAGAATGAAGCCAGGGTTCAACAATACTGATTTAATCAAATTTCTCTTCATACACCAAAGCTTCCACCTCTCATATGTTGCTTGGCAGACTTCTGGCATTGGTGTACAAAAATTATCTGACTTTTCTGCCATATTAAATTCTAATTCTCCCAACCCCCCTCAATCCTAGTTTAACCACTTACGGACCGCCCGCCGCAGTTTTACGTCGGTACTTTGAAGAGGAATATCATTGTTATAGCAGCAGCTAGCTACCATAACCCCAGTATCCTCTTCTTCAGCGGGCGGCCCGCTTTCAGATAAAAGTGGTCTCTTTAGCGGATTCGGTGGGCGGGAGAGGGGCCCCCCATATCTCATATTTAAGAGTTTGTGTCATGCTTTTTTTCTATTACAAGGAATGTTTACATTTTTTTTTTAAAAACAGTGTAAAAATAAAAAATAAAAGGTTAAATAAATAAGAAAAAAAATGTTTTTAAACGCGCCCCCTCCTGCCGAACTTGCGTGCAGAAGCGAACGCATATGTGAGCAGCGCCCGCATATGAAAACGGTGTTCAAACCACACATGTGAGTTATCGCCGTGATCAGTAGAGCGAGAGCAATACTTCTAGCCCTAGAACTCCTCTGTACCTCAAAACATGCAACCTGTAGAATTTTTAAGGGTAAAAGTTTGACGCCATTCCAAGAGCGGGCACAATTTTGAAACATGACATGTTGGGTATCAGTTTACTCGGCGTAACATTATCTTTCACAATACAAAAAAAATTGGGCTAAGTTTACTGTTGTCTTATTTTTTAATTCAAAAAAGTGTAATTTTCCAAAAAAAAAAGTGTGCTTGTAAGACCGCTGCAGATATATACGGTGTGACAGAAAGTATCGCAACAACCGCCATTTTATTCTTTAGAGTGTTAGAAAAAAATATATATATAATGTTTGGGGGTTCTAAGTAATTTTCTACTAAAAAAAACAGTTTTTAACTTGTAAACAACAAATCTCAGAAAGAGGCTCAATCCTTAAGTGGTTAAAGAGCAGCTCCACTTTTGTTGACAAAAAAACATTGGGGTTTATTTACTAAAGCTGGAGAGTGCAAAATCAGTCTCACTTCTACAGAGAAACCAATCAGCTTCTAACCTCAGCGTGTTCAATTGAGCTTTGGCAATAAAACCTAGAAGCTGATTGGCTTCAATGTAGAAGTGAGACTGATTTTGCACTCTCCACCTTTAGTAAATAAACCCCATTTCCCTCTGGGTGATCTATGTACATTGTAAGGATTTTAACAAACTTTGTTGCAGATTCCTATCTATCTATATGTTATTCTAAAGAAATAGCTAATTATTGTGTCTGTGTCCATGTGCAAAGTGAATGGGAGTTAATTTATAAATATCAATCAGCTGCTGCACTTGCACAGTTCTAATAGCAGAATAAGTATCTCACAAAAATGACATTTTTGTTACAGAGGATGCCCAAAATCCAGATTGTATCTCAGTGCAGACTTCTGGGAAAATCAGTGAGCCAATCACACACACACGCAGGAAATTACATTTCGGGGGGGGAGGGGGGGGGCATTTCATACACTATCTGTGTATAGAACGCCTCCAGGCTGCCATATTGCATTGCATTTTATGGAAAATTACAGAGCTGCAGATTGAAAAGGAAAGGTAATTTTCAATAACATTCAATTAAAATATGACTTGTGTAGCAAGTGTTTATGCTATATTATTTTATTTTTTATTTGCTATTTTTTTACTAAAAAAGTTGAGTTATCCTTTGCATACTCCTCCAGCCTTCCCATAAATCTCTCCCCTAGCACCGCAGATCCCCTTCCATTTAGGTGAAAACCATCTTTAAATCAAAAATGAAGACTTATTTAATGCTGTGATGTGCCATTCTCCCTTATATACATAAGGAATACCAAAAATTGGGCGTGGAGGGGACTTTCAAGGCACAAAGAGGAGTAAACAACTTTCCTTACAAAACACCAATAAAGGTTTAACAGTATCGTACAAAATCATCAAAGTTTATTGGACATATTCCCATTTGAAGAAATGGTAAGGGACCCATATCCAAGAATTTGCCAGTGAAAATGGAATTATTAGTAGCAACATGGATTTATAAGAGACTGTTCTGGCCAGACCAACCCTTTCACATTTAATGACTGAGGAAGGAAGCAGTAATGTGGATAGAGAAAGGCCTGTGGATGTTGTTTGCCTAGATTTTGCATTAAATGCATAAAGCATTTGATGCAATATCCCATAAACGCCTACAAATTAGGATCTCTCGACATGGATTTAATGGTATGGAGGGAATACTGGTTAGAGATGCGCATCCAGAGAGTAGTGGTAAATGGCTCATTTTCTGAATGGTCTAGAGAGTTGTGAAAGGTTTGCACCAGGACTCCTTGTGAAGAAGATTCTGTTGAACTTGTTCATAAATGATATAGAGGTTGGAATAAATAGTTAAGTCTCAGTGTTTACTGATGATACCAAGCTAAGCAGGACAATAATCATGATTTAGCAATTTTACAAGAAGACTTCAATAAAATAGTGTGGTGGGCAACAATATGGCAGATGAAGTTTAATATAAAAAACATAAAGTAATGCACTTGGGAGCTAAAATATGCATGTAAGGTAGTGGCACTGTGGTTTCCTGGGCAGAGGGTTGTGGTTTCAGTGTCCACCAGTGGGTGCCTCCCAGCAGCCAGCAGTTTCCAGTAATTAGTCTCCATCTGAGGCTGGTTGCTGGGAGGGTATTTCCTGTAGGTCGTCGCCTATTTGTGCCTCTTGCTACCTGTGACGCTAGAGATTACTGTCTATAGCTTTGTTACAAAGATTTTGCATCAAATCCCAGATAGCAAGCAATTGAGCTGCAAGTTTGAAAATTACTTGCTAAGCTATTGCTAGACTTGCTAGGCTTTGCAAGTTTGTTGCACAATTGCAGCAAGTCCACATTGCATGACTCCAGATCAACTTTCTTTGCAAATGTAGCCAAGTCCCGGGCCTCTCCAGGCCTAATGGTGACCTCCAGAGTTAGGGGCAGCTAACATCCTTCTGTGTACAGTGGGTTACAAGGCATGGTAGGTGCGATGCAAGGTAGATTAATGGGCACCAGACACTTCTTGAATGCAAAGAGATTTATTGTCTCTTAAACAGAACTGTGGGAGAGAGGTTTAGGGCCAGGACACCCTTCAGTAGTTGCAATGGTAATTTAGCAAACTCCAAGACTTCTATAGGTAGACAGTCACGCAGGGAAAGGCATCCAGCAAATACCACATCTGCATTAGTAGGACCGCTGTCTGCTATTGCAACAATCTTGAAACAGTTTCTAACAAAGGATGTAATGAACTTATTCGCTTCTTCTACAATCTCTTCACTCAGCTGAGCTCCCAATTTCACTAGACTTGCTGATCCACTGCCATTGGATTCCCTGAGCTCTTCCAATCTTCTCATTCAGTATCTTCCTCACGCGTCACCCCCGCGCCCCTGCTGGGTCCCTAGCTTCGCACTCACAGATACTCCTCAGGTGTCACCCCAGTAGCCTGCTTGGTCCCTGGCTTGGCACACAATATTGCTCTGCAAGCATCACCTCCATTGGCTGGGTCCCTGGCTTGACATCTGCTGAAGTTTCCCAATTCTTCACCGTCCCCAGTTGATGAGAATACTGCTCTGGTACTTGCTTCAGCTACTCACAGTGGCCCCTGGTAGTAAGGTGGATGGTCCCTTAGTTGTGACAGCTTCCCCTCTACCTCTGACCACGACAGAACCGTCACTTCTGGTTGGACTGCAAGCCTCAATCCCAATCCTACATTGCTGTCTTGCTTCTGGATAGGCCCTCAGACAGCCTAGCAGCCAGACGTCCCCAGGATAGGCCTCAGGCTCTGGCCTAGCCGCACCACACACGTCCACCCAGACAGCCGTCCAGGTGGCACAGAACCCCGATCACCTGACCTCACCCAAATAAATAGGCTCTCCCACCAGGCCATGGGACCTAAGAAAATCCCTGCCCATTGGCTGAGACACCCCATTCATTCTTAATCTGTCCTTGCAATGCCCTTGTCCTATCTAATGCCACCAGATACCCGGCCATCTACAGAAGAGAGGAGTGCAGCAATTCCAGAATTGGGTGAAATCAATTGACTTCCTGTCAATTGGCCATGGCAACTATCACTTGGCAAATAAATTTACTAGCAACCCTACCTAAACAGGGTGCTACATCCTCCCCCTGATTATGAAAACTACGTCTCGGAGTTTGCAGAAAATAACCTGAGCTCTCAAGCCTGAGAGCGAATGTCCTGGCAAAAACTGGGATGGTGGGGAAACAGGAAATGAATAATAATAACAAACAATGCACATGGCATACCACATGGAGTAAACATGTATAACACATACATGAGCGAATGGCAATTCACACAAGGCAGATAAATATCAGACATTATATAAAATTTACGTGTGGCGTACCACCCAAGCAGTTGAGGGAAAAATATAAACAACGGCCTTATAACCTAACTATCTATCTAATATATACAGTGATAAAGCACATGAATAGTTAATAAATAAACAGCAATGCAAATGCATCCTATCCCTATGATAATACAATGTAATATGTACATAAGTGATCCTTAAGAAGTTGTTAATTATCCTCAGCTGAGAACAGCATAGTGGTGTAAATACACCCTATAATATGTCTAAACCATACACATATGAATGAAAGTGGGCCCCATTCTCATCCAAGAATGCCACCCCCTTTCACACCTATCCTACAAACTTTCTTAGTATTTCCTATAGATGAACACATACAGTAATGTAAATTAGAGCTCACCCAGGCTGGCACTTCTCACACCACCTGGTGGCCAATATGCAACACTGGACAGTCTATTAATCAGTGTACATGGTAAGAACTTTTACCCTCTTTCTTACCATAGCCTATTCTATCTAGCTAACACCCCAGTGTCTTTGAATCGTCCAGAGTCCATCAATATTATCACTTTGGTGAAACACATTTCCCAGCAGTTTCCCTTCTTCTTAGGGACGGGTGGCACAGCTGCGATTAGGCAACAAGCAGCCAGGCCATTGTGCAAGGGACCGCACCTCTGAACACAGGTCCCCCTGCAATGGTAGTCTCAGTCTATCTGCATGACAGCCGGGGACTGAGAAAGATCTCCTCATCAATTGAAGGAACAACCTGCTTAACATTACAGGCCACTTTTCAGAGGGAACCACACTGGCAATTCCACAGTACTGGCCAGCGCGACTCAAGTGGGCATTCCCTGTATCTGCCGGCAGCATTCAGTCCAGCACAATCTCAGCAGTACAGCCAACAGGAATGTTCTCCACTAGCAACAACTTCTGTGCAGGGGTGAAGTGACTTCCAGCATAGCGTCCTTAAATTCACAAAGCACATATTTGTAAAGATTTGGTGAACAGATATAGTTCCATAGCATTTACCAGTAATACCTGGGATCCGGCAACCGGAGGGTTTCCCCTGTTGCGTTAACAGCGGTAATGTATTGGCTGATGTCCTTTTTGCTGATAACCACACAATCTAGGTTCATTTTGCGACCATAACCCAAGATTTTCAGCACCAAAGTATACCTCTCAGCTACCTTAGGTGACAACTTCTGAAGATCCAAGCACACAGAGATTCGCCGGAAACTCCGCACGGCCTCATCCACCCACTGTGTTTCTTTATCCTGAATTTCTTCCTTTAAATGAGCTGGTTGATATGGGTATAGGTAGCCATACTCTTCAGCCACTTTCTTAATAATTATACGTTGTACTTTGGACAGCTTCGGCAGTGTTTTAGGGTCTCCATACTCGGTTAGGACTCGGGCATCAGGTGCACGCTGGACTGGATACCCAGCAACAACATCTGGCTTGCAATCAGACTTAGTTACAGGCGTTGGCTTGGCAATGCAAACTTTAGGGACCCATCGGGCCCAACGATCCTCCTCAAAAGATCTAGTGATGCATACCAATGGAGCTGCATTGCCAGACAGCTCAATTTTAACACCAGCAGCAGTAGCAGGAGGAACTTCATCCTCCTCCATGTCACACTTGCTCCTCATCACTGTCACTTCACTTTCTTGTCCAAGACAAAGTGTCTGAAAACAGTTCAGATAATCCATCAGAGGGGATGTCTGAATTGGTTATCGTGGAGCATTCTTTGGCCGGGAGGTCGTTCTGCTTTAGTTCTGGCTTTAACCGGCACAACCGTGTTATCTCCCTTAATGGCCACTGGTATCACCTCACCCACTGGCACACTGCTTTCACCCCTTGCATGCTTACCCGACTCCAGGACTCTTTTCCTTGGCGACTCCGATATCAAAGCAAGCAGGTGGGCCCGGTGTCAGTCAGAACACTTTTTGACTCGCTCAGACCAAAGCCAATACCCGGAGCATACATCTTCCAATCCGCCATTGCACTTCCAAACTGCGCCATCTTCTCCAACCCACAACCAGGCACATGTGGCAGCACTTCCTTATCCTCCTCTTCAGAGCGGGGGCTCCTCCACCTGCCAACAGATTGGAGCAGATATTTTCTGGAAACTTCAGCGCCCGCCCTTTTGCTTCTGCAGCATGCCAAATCTGTAATAGAGTCTGTTTTAACACTAGCAGTACTGGCACGAAGTGTCAAAAGACCAGGCTGGTACTCTCCCATGAGCAATGAGACTTGTTGATTCTTCCCCACATTGTTAGGATGCATTATAACACAGTCTATAAGAAGTAGAGATGTTACTTGCCACTTTCCCACAGAGCTAGACAAAATCCTGATGGAGCTGTAGCCGGCTGCTATGGGTGACTGCTGCGAGGACAACGCCTTTGCCCCATGTTGGGTGCCAAATGTAGCCAAGCCCTGGGCCTCTCCAGGCCTAATGGTGACCTCCAGAGTTAGGGACAGCTAACATCCTTCTGTGTAGAGTGGGTTACAAGGCATGGTGGGTGCGATGCAAGGTAGATTAATGGGCACCAGACACTTCTTGAATGCAAAGAGATTTATTGTCTCTTAAACAGAACTGTGGGAGAGAGGTTTAGGGCCAGGACACCCTTTAGTAGTTGCAATGTTAATTTAGCAGACTCGGACTTCTATTGGTAGACAGCCACGCAGGGAAAGGCATCCAGCAAGACACCACATCTGTATGAGTAGGACTGCTGTGGCAACTGCCACTCCTATGGCAACAATCTTGGAGATTATTCGATCTTTTCTGCTTCTACAGCCCTGCCCAGTGATAGGCTCTCTCCTCCTGCCAATGAGGAAGCAGTGGAGGGAGCAGAACGGGAGGCTCACTTATAGTAATTGAAGAGGAGAGTGAGGGGGAGAATTCCCCCGCAGTTGCTGACAGGCTCGCTCTCCCTGCCAGAGAGCCTGTCAGGGGCTGTTTCTCCAGCGGCGGCCGGTGGGAGGTGCGGGGGCCACAGGTGGGCTGAGCGGCACCTACTACACTTTTCATTAATTAATATTTTTATTTGTCTGTTGCAAGATGGCTTTGCGGGTTTGGCCAGTGTAACGAGACGTCCCACACTCCGCTTGAGTGCTTTCGTCATATATCGCTTGCTCCCAGTCTGAATATAGATCAAATATTCCAACCGCTCACAAGCACAAAACAAGACGATGCTTGTTTAGTTGCTGAACATGGATTGTTTATTGGAACCAAAATACAAGTCTTATATACAGTAGAAGAGGAGGTCCCCCCTCCTGCTCATATTACTCTAACAATACTCCTGTAACCAGAAACCTTATTAACATGAGCTAATTAACTAATTCCTTAAAGCAGCCGATGTGACTCCGTGCCCTCCTGAGCATTGCTATGATTAATCAGGATTTCACTACAGGTCAGACTTGTTGTCACCGAGCTTCACACAGTAGATTATACATTATCATAAGTATAAACACAGGACACCTTCTCACAATAGCAGCAGGAGTCGGCCCGTGTCCTACATTGTACATTGCCAATGTGATCAGCTCTCTCAACTAACATGTTGAATTCAGAATCAAACAAACCAAGAATAGTCTTTACATATATCCTGGGAGATATTGTGGATAAATATTACTGTCCCATTTTAAGTAATCCAAGATTAGGGATGAGCCGAACACCCCCCCTGTTCGGTTTGCACCAGAACATGCGAACAGGCAAAAAATTTGTTTGAACACGTGAACACCGTTAAAGTCTATGGGACACGAACATGAATAATCAAAAGTGCTAATTTTAATGGCTTATATGAAAGTTATTGTCATAAAAAGTGTTTGGGGACCTGGGTCCTGCCCCAGGGGACATGGATCAATGCAAAAAAATGTTTTAAAAATGGCAGTTTTTTCGGGAGCAGTGATTTTAATAACGCTTAAAGTGAAACAATAAAAGTGTAATATCCCTTTAAATTTCGTACCTGGGGGGTGTCTATAGTATGCCTGTAAAGGGGCGCATGTTTCCCATGTTTAGAACAGTCTGACAGCAAAATGACATTTCAAAGGAAAAAAAGTCATTTAAAACTACTCACGGCTATTAATGCATTGCCGGTCTGACAATACACATAGAAGTTCATTGATAAAAACGGCATGGGAATTCCCCTAAGGGGAACCCCGAACCAAAATTTAAAAAAAAAATGACGTGGGGGGGTCCCCCTAAATTCCATACCAGGCCCTTCAGGTCTGGTATGGATATTAAGGGGAACCCCGGCCAAAATTTTTTTTAAAAAATGACGTGGGGGATCCCCCTAAATTCCATACCAGGCCCTTCAGGTCTGGTATGGATATTAAGGGGAACCCCGCACCAAAATTTAAAAAAAAACGGCGTGGGGTCCCCCCTAAAATCCATACCAGACCCTTATCCGAGCATGCAACCTGGCAGGCCGCAGGAAAAGAGGGGGGGACGAGAGAGCGCCCCCCCTCCTGAACCGTACCAGGCCACATGACCTCAACATTGGGAGGGTGCTTTGGGGTAGCCCCCCAAAACACCTTGTCCCCATGTAGATGAGGACAAGGGCCTCATCCCCACAACCCTGGCCGGTGGTTGTGGGGGTCTGCGGGCGGGGGGCTTATCGGAATCTGGAAGCCCCCTTACAAAAGTACCCCTACCATTTCACTAAAAAACTGTCAAAAATTTTAAAAATGACAAGAGACAGTTTTTGACAATTCCTTTATTTAAATGCTTCTTCTTTCTTCTATCTTCCTTCATCTTCTTCTTCTTCTGGTTCTTCTGGTGTTCTCGTCCAGCATCTCCTCCGTGGCGTCAGCGTCTTCTCTCCTTCTTCTCCTCGGCCGCTCCGCATCCATGATTGCATGGAGGGAGGCTTCCGCTCTTCTCTTCATCTTCTTCTCTTCATCTTCTTCTCTTCACCTTCTTGTCTTCATCTTCTTTTTGGGCCGCTCCGCATCCATGATGGCATGGAGGGAGGCTCTCGCTGTGTGACGCTTCTCCTCTTTTTAAATAGTAGTTTTAAATGACTTTTTTTCCTTTGAAATGTCATTTTGCTGTCAGACTGTTCTAAACACGGGAAACATGCGCCCCTTTACAGGCATACTATAGACACCCCCCAGGTACGAAATTTAAAGGGATATTACACTTATTGTTTCACTTTAAGCATTATTAAAATCACTGCTCCCGAAAAAACGGCCGTTTTTGACAATTCCTTTATTTAAATGCTTCTTCTTTCTTCTATCTTCCTTCATCTTCTTCTTCTTCTGGTTCTTCTGGTGTTCTCGTCCAGCATCTCCTCCGTGGCGTCAGCGTCTTCTTCCCTTCTTCTCCTCGGCTGCTCCGCATCCATGATTGCATGGAGGGAGGCTCCCGCTCTTCTCTTCATCTTCTTCTCTTCATCTTCTTCTCTTCATCTTCTTGTCTTCATCTTCTTTTTGGGCCGCTCCGCATCCATGATGGCATGGAGGGAGGCTCTCGCTGTGTGACGCTTCTCCTCTTTTTAAATAGTAGTTTTAAATGACTTTTTTTCCTTTGAAATGTCATTTTGCTGTCAGACTGTTCTAAACACGGGAAACATGCGCCCCTTTACAGGCTGTCAGGAGCCAGGGAGCGTCTCCGCTCGCCGGGCTCCGGTGCGCATGCGCACGGGACGAGCGCTTCGCCGCACACCCGTCCGCGGCCTGATGGTGCGGCGCGCGCGGGTGCACGGCGGTCCCCGTGTGCGCGCCGTAGCCCGTGCGGGTGCCCGGTAGCGCGTCACACTGACGCGCTCGCCGGGCACGGGGGGCTATATCTGACGGCTCCAGCACCCAGTCGGGTTGCTGGTTTGTCGTCAGCTCGCCCCTGTTCCTTGAGCCTGTGTTCCTAAGTACTTTGCCTGATCTGTGTACCGAACCTCTTGCTGCCTGATTAACCACTACTCTCCTGGATTGTCCCTAAGTACTTTGCCTGATCTGTGTACCGAACCTCTTGCTGCCCGATTAACCACTACTCTCCTGGATTTGCCCTTGATATTCTGCCTGATCTGTGTACCGAACCCTGGCTTGTTTAACCACCACTCT